>NC_053028.1:429290801-429393836 GCF_003073215.2 Triticum urartu | reverse complement strand
CTCCCTCACCAACGCGTGCGCGGTGGCTCGCGGGACGGGGAGAAACTTTTGCTTACAAGCGGTGGAGGTGCAGCAGTTCATTTGGTGTCAGATTGCCAGAAGTACTACTGTAGTACCATCATTATTGTTTGACTTCCGGAAGAGGAGAAGAGCCAAGCGCAAGGTCACCTACTAACCTAGTACAGTACTACTATAGCCAAAGCTAGTCCACCTTTTTAGAGCACGGTTAGTTAATATAGGCGGCTCTTGTAGCGGCACATCATTTAGAGCAAGTACTATCTTCGTAGGAACAAAGGAAGTGAAACAAAAGTTGGATTCGATGCTAGATTGCCAATTAAAACATGATTACATAGGAAAAAAATCCTATAGCATTCTATCCTATGAATCAAATGACCAATGTAGGAAAATTATGAGGGGGGTCTCTCCAACAGTGTTCCTCGGCTCGCACCTAGCATCACGGTGGTCGAACTTGGAGTCATTCATCTGGTACACGTGGCATCTCAGATCTGGACACAAGGTGACGCGACCTCTCACTTACTTCGCCATTTGAAGCGGCGCATCGGTGGAGGGCTAGCATACTCCAATATTAGGTTGGCTCTATGTGATGTGGCAACTTCATATACTAACCGGATGTTGGCTACACTACTACGGTACTCACACTCCAAGAAGTGACTCGAAAACCATTCATAAATTGAGTCTATGACATGCATTTGCAAATGTACCATTCATTACATACAACAAGTCATCAACACACAACGACAACGAGGATACATGTTGGATTATAGATTATTTCCAACAAAACCTTCTAGTAAATATTGATGTTTTCATCACACAACAAATAACAAGTAATGAAATGAACTTCAACTCAACCAATCCTCGGCGTTGGAAACGCTAGCTTTGAACTATAGGTGCTCTGGGAAGGGCCAGCTATTGTCAATATCGAGAGCAACGCAAGACTGATCATCCAGGCTGAAGTGACATATATCAGGACCAGGGTAGGAAACCACCGCAATGTCCGAGGTATAGATAAAGTTGCTTCTCATAAATGGTAGTAACATTTTGTCAATAGCAGCTGGATCACCTTTCACCATCATTGGATAGTTTTGTCCAAGGAAAAGCGAGTTTTCTCCAAGACTATTAATACTAAACTAGGGAGAAGGTGTTGGGGCTAGCACACTAGTATCCATCCCGAATACCCTGCAATGGGTGTTGGAATAGGTCCGGAGAGGGCGACCATGGGAGACACCACCTGCTACCTCAGTAGTAACAATCACAGTGCACTATATACAGACAAGAAGGGGTGATCCATCGGAATTAGTTGCCAGGTGCCACTGAGTATATAAGTTCTGCTCGTCCTCATGCGCGTGATCATCACCGTTGTCATCTCCCCCTTGGTTGTAAAAAATTTCAAGTATAGGTGGTGGAATGTTCACAGGACCTTGGAAACACAAGAAGAAGGTTAATTAGTAGAGAAGGGAAACTTGCTAACTCGCATGCATGTGGATGAAACAACTATAATTACGGTGGAAGATAAACATACCGAAACTATGAGGATCCCATGCAAAAACAGTGCCACGAGTGGTGGCAGCAAACACAAGACCCTCGTATTGAATTGCATCAAAGTACACATCCGTGGATAGAAACTGATTTCTGAGCAATATCCATCTAGTCGAACCACGAAGGACGACAACAAACTTGTCAAAGATAGCAGCAACTTGATAGTTCTTGTAATTCCAGGAGCATTGGGAACTCGACAAATTGCTATCTTCCGTAGAAGACAGTCACCATGATTGTATTTGAATGTGTTGGGGATCGTAGCAGAAATTCAAAATTTTCTACGCATCACCAAGATCAATCTATGGAGTAATCTAGCAACGAGGGGAAGGAGAGTGCATCTACATACCCTTGTAGATCGCTAAGCGGAAGCGTTCAAGTGAACGAGGTTGATGGAGTCGTACTCGTCGTGATCCAAATCACCGATGATCCTAGTGCCGAACGGACAGCACCTCCGCGTTCAACACACGTACATCCCGGTGACGTCTCCTACGCCTTGATACAGCAAGGGGAGAAGGAGAGGTTGGGGAAGACTCCATCCAGCAGCAGCACGACGGCATGGTGGTGAAGGAGGAGCGTGGTAATCCTGCAGGCCTTCGCCAAGCACCGTAGGAGAAGTGGAGGACTTGGGAGAGGGGGAGGGCTGCGCCAGAACTTGGGTGCGGCTGCCCTCCCAACCCCCACATATATATAGGATCAAGGGAGAGGGGGGCCGGCCCCCTCAGATCCAATCTGAGGAGGGGGCGGCGGCCAAGGGGGGTTGCCTTGCCCCCCAAGGCAAGGGGGGCGCGCCCCCTTTAGGGTTCCCCCAAACCCTAGGCGCATGGGCCCTAGGGGGGGAGGCGCCCAACCCACTAAGGGGCTGGTCTCTCTCCACATACAGCCCATAGGGCCCTCCGGGGCAGGTGGACCCTCCCGGTGGACCCCCGAAACCCCTCCGGTGGTCCCGGTACAATATCGGTAACCCCCGAATTATTCTGGTGACCGTATGATGACTTCCCATATATAAATCTTTACCTCCAGACCATTCCGGAACTCCTCGTGACGTCCAGGATCTCATCCGGGACTCCAAACAACATTCGGTAACCACGTACATCTATTCCCTATAACCCAAGCGTCATCGAACCTTAAGTGTGTAGACCCTACGGGCTCGGGAGTCATGCAGACATGGCCGAGACAACTCTCTGGTCAATAACGAACAACGGGATCTGGATACCCATGTTGGCTCCCACATGCTCCATGATGATCTCATCAGATGAACCACGATGTCAAGGACTTAATCAATCCCGTATACAATTCCCTTTGTCCAGCGGTATTGTACTTGCCCGAGATTCGATCGTCGGTATCCGATACCTTGTTCAATCTCGTTACCGGCAAGTCTCTTTACTCGTTCCGTAACACATCATCCCGTGATCAACTCCTTGGTCACAATGTGCACATTATGATGATGTCCTACCAAGTGGGCCCAGAGGTACCTCTCCATTTACACGGAGTGATCCCAGTCTCGATTCGTGCCAACCCAACAGACACTTTCGGAGATACCTGTAGTGAACCTTTATAGCCACCTAGTTACGTTGTGACGTTTGGCACACCCAAAGCACTCCTACGGTATCCGGGAGTTGCACAATCTCATGGTCTAAGGAAATGATACTTGACATTAGAAAAGCTTTAGCAAACGAACTACACAATCTTTATGCTAGGCTTAGGATTGGGTCTTGTCCATCACATCATTCTCCTAATGATGTGATCCCGTTATCAACGACATCCAATGTCCATGGTCAGGAAACCGTAACCATCTATTGATCAACGAGCTAGTCAACTAGAGGCTTACTAGGGACATGGTGTTGTCTATGTATCCACACATGTATCTGAGTTTCCTATCAATACAATTCTAGCATGGATAATAAACGATTATCATGAACAAGGAAATATAATAATAACCAATTTATTATTGCCTCTAGGGCATATTTCCAACAGTCTCCCACTTGCACAAGAGTCAATAATCTAGTTCACATCGCCATGTGATTAACACTCACAGGTCACATCGTCATGTGACCAACATCCAAGAGTCTACTGGACTCAATGATCTAGTTCACATCACTATGTGATTAACACTCAAAGAGTTCTGGGTTTGATCATGTTATTCTTGTGAGAGAGGTTGTAGTCAACGGGTCTTGCCATATTCAGATCCCTATGTATTTCGCAAAACTTTATGTCATAGATGCTTCTACCACGTTCCACTTGGAGCTATTCCAAATTATTGCTCCATTATACGTATCCGGTATCTCTACTCAGAGCTACCCGGATAGGTGTTAAGCTTGCATCAACGTAACTCTTTACGTCGAACTCTTTATCACCTCCATAACCGAGAAATATTTCCTTATTCCTCTAAGGATAATTTTGACCGCTATCTGGTGATCTACTCCTAGATCACCTTTGTACCCTCTTGCCAGACATGTGGCAAGGCACACATCAGGTGCGGTACTCAGCATGGCATACCGTATAGAGCCTATGACAAAAGCATAGGGGACGACCTTCGTCCTTCCTCTTTCTTCTGCCGTGGTCAATCTTTGAGTCTTACTCAACTTCACACCTTACAACTCAGGTAAGAACCCCTTCTTTAACTGATCTATTTTGAACTCTTTCAAAAACATGTCAAGGTGTGCGTTCTTTGAAAGTATCATCAGGCGTCTTGATATATTTCTATAGATCTTGATGCCCAATATGTAAGCAGCTTTATCCAGGTCTTCCTTTGAAAATCACTCTTCAAACAACCGTTTATGCTCTCCAGAAATTCTACATTATTTCAGATCAACAATATGTCATCCACATATACTTATCAGAAATATTGTAGTGCCCCCACTCACTTTCTTGTAAATACAAGTTTCTAGCAAACATTGTATAAACCTAAATGCTTTGATCACTCCATCAAAACATATATTCCGATTCCGAGATGCTTGCTCTAGTCCATAGAAGGATTGCTGGAGCCAGCATACCTTTTAGCATCCTTAGGATTGACAAAACCTTTTATTGTATCACATACAACTTTTTCTTACGAAAACTGGTAAGAAAACTTGTTTTGACATCCATCTGTAAGATTTCATAATCGAAAAATACAACTAATGCTATCATGATTCCGACAGACTTAAGCATCGCTACGGGTGAGAAATTCTCATCGTAGTCAACTCCTTGAACTTGTGAAAAGACTCTTTCCCACAAGTCAAGCTTCATAGACGGCAACATTACTGGCCACGTCCGTCTTCTTCTTAAAGATCCATTTATTCTCAATGGCTTGCCGATCATCGGCCAAGTCCACCAAAGTCCATACTTTGTTCTGATACATGGATCCTATCTCGGATTTCATGGCTTCTAACCATTTGTCGGAATACGGGCCCACCATCGCTTCTCCATAGCTCATAGGTTCATTGTTGTCTAACAACATGATATCTAAGACAAGATTACCATACCACTCAGGAGTAGTACATATCCTTGTCGACCTATGAGGTTCGATAGCAACTTGATCCGAAGCTTCATGATCACTATCATTAACTTCCTATTCAACAGACGTAGGCTCCACAGAAAACATCTTTTTGTGTTTCATCACTCTCTGGTTCAAATAAAGGTTCGACAACCTCATCAAGTTCTATCTTCCTCCCACTCAATTCTTTCGAGAGAAACTCCTTCTCGAGAAAGGACCCGTTCTTAGCGACAAACAATTTGCCATTGGATCTGAGATAGAAGGTATACCCAACTGTCACCTTTGGGTATCCTATCAAGATGTGTTTGTCCGGTTTGGGTTTGAGCATCTCCAGCTGAAGCCTTAAGCATCGCAGCCCCAAACATTAAGAAACGACAACTTTGGTTTCTTGCCAAACCAATGTTCATACGACGCCGTCTCAACGGACTTAGATGGTGTCCTATCTAAAGTGAATGCAGCTGTCTCTAACGCATAACCTCAAAATGAAAACGGTAGATTGGTAAGAGACATCATAGATCGCACCATATCTCATAGGGTTCGATTACGACTTCCAGACACACCATTACAACTGTGGTGTTCCAGGTGGCTTCAACTGTGAAACAATTCCACAATGTCTTAAGTGATTTGCCAAACTAATAACTCAGAAAATCCCCTTTTGATCAGATCATAGGAACATGATCTTATTGTTATGATGATTCTTAACTTCACTCTAAAATCGCTTGAACTTTTCAAACGTTTCAGACTTGTGCTTCATTAAGTAAATATACCTATATCTACTCAAATCGTCAGTGAAGATGAGAAAATAGCGATATCCACCGCACGCTTCAATTCTCATTGGATCACACGCATCAGCATGTATGATTTCCAACAAGTCACTTGCCCATTTCATTGTACCTGAAAACGGGGTCTTAGTCATCCTGCCCATGAGGCATGGCTCGCATGTGTCAAGCGATTCAAAATCAAGTGACTCCAAACATCCATCAACATGGAGTTTCTTCATGCATCTTATGCCAATATGACCTAAGCGGCAGTGCCACAAGAAAGTGGTACTATCATTATTAACTCTACATATTTTGGCATGAACATGTGTATCACCACGACCGAGATTCAATGAACTATTCATGTAGGGTGCATGACCATGAAAGGTATCATTCATGTAAACAGAATAACCATTATTCTCTAACTTAAATGAATGACCGTATTGCAATGAACATGATCTAATCATATTTATGCTCAACATAGACACCTAATAACATTTATCTAGGTTCAATACTAATCCCGAAGGCAGATGGAGCGTGCGATGGTGATCTCATCAACTTTGGAAACACTTCCAACACACATCGTCACCTCGCCCTTAGCTAGTCTCCGTTTAGTCCGTAGCTTTTGCTTCAAGTCACCAGTAATAGCAACTGAACCGGTACCCAATACCCAGGTGCTACCAGGAGTACTAGCGAGGTACACATTAATAACACGTATATACTTTGTTGAAGTTGCCAGCCTTCTTATCTACCATGCATTTGGGGTAATTCCTCTACCAGTGACCGTTCACCTTACAATAGAAGCACTTAGTCTCGGGTTTGGGTTCAACCTTGGGTTCCTTCACTGGAGCGGCAGCTGGTTTGCCATCCATGAAGTTTCCCTTCTAGCCCTTGCCCTTCTTGAAACCAGTGGTCTTGTTAAACCATCAACACTTGATGCTCCTTCTTTGATTTCTAGCTTTTGCGGTCTTAAGCACCGCGTACAGCTCCGGGATCAACTCCATCCCTCGCATGTCATAGTTCATCATGAAGATCTAGTAGCTTAGTGATAGTGGCTAGAGAACTCTGTCAATCACTATCTTATCTGGAAGTTTAACTCCCACTTGATTTAAGTGATTATAGCACCCAGACATTCTGAGCACATGCTCACTAGCTGAGCTATTCTCCTCCATCTTGTTGGCAAAAGAACTTGTCAGAGGTCTCATACCTCTCAACACGGGCATGAGCCTGAAATCTCAATTTCAGCTCTTGGAACATCTCATATGTTCTATGGCGTTCAAAACGTCATTGGAATCCCGATTCTAAGCCGTAAAGTATGGTGCACTAAACTATCAAGTAGTCATCAGGATGTGTCTGTCAGGTGTTCACAACATCCACAGACGACGTTGTAGGGGTTTGCACATCGAGCGGTGCATCAAAGACGTAAGCCTTCTGTGTAGCAGTGAGGACACTCCTTGGACTACGGACCTAGTCCGCATCATTGCTTACAATATCTTTCAACTTAATCTTTCTCTAGGAATGTATTGAAACAGGGAGCAACAACGTGAGCTATTTATCTACAACATATTTGCAAAGACAATTTAGACTATGTTCATGATAATTGAGTTCATCTAATCAAATTATTTAATGAACTCCCACTCATATAGACATCCCTCTAGTCATCTAAGTGAAACATGATCCAAGTCAACTAGGCCGTGTCCGATCATCACGTGAGACGGACTAGTCAACATCGGTGAACATCTTCATGTTGATCGTATCTTCTATATGACTCATGCTCGACCTTTCGGTCTTCCGTGTTCCGAGGCCATGTCTGTACATGCTAGGCTCGTCAAGTCAACCTAAGTGTTTTTGCTGTGTAAATCTGGCTTACACCCGTTGTATTCAAACATTAGAATCTATCACACCTGATCATCACGTGGTGCTTCGAAACAACGAACCTTCGCAACAGTGCATAGTTAGGGGGAACACCTTTCTTGAAATTTTAGTGAGGGATCATCTTATTTAAGCTACCGTCGTTCTAAGCAAATAAGATGTAAAACATGATAAACATCACATGCAATCAAATAGTGACATGATATGGCCAATATCATTTTTGCTCCTCTCGATCTCCATCTTCGGGGCTCCATGATCATTGTTGTCACCAGCATGACACCATGATCTCCATCATCATGATCTCCATCATCGTTTCTTCTTGAAGTTGTCTCGTCATCTATTACTTCTACTACTAAGGCTAACGCTTTAGCAATAAAGTAAAGTAATTACATGACGTTTATGTTGACACGCAGGTCATAAATAAATTAAGACAACTCCTATGGCTCCTGCTGGTTGTCATACTCATCGACATGCAAGTCGTGATTCCTATTACAAGAACATGATCAATCTCATACATCACATATATCATTCATCACATCCTTTTGGCCATATCACATCACAAGGCATATGCTGCAAAAACAAGTTAGACGTCCTCTAATTGTTGTTGCAAGTTTTTATGTGGCTGCTATAGGTTTCTAGCAAGAACGTTTCTTACCTACGCGAAAACCACAACGTGATATGCCAATTTCTATTTACCCTTCATAAGGACCATTTTCATCGAATCCGATCCGATTAAAGTGGGAGAGACAGACACCCGCTAGCCACCTTATGCAACTAGTGCATGTCTGTCGGTGGAACCAGTCTCACGTAAGAGTACGTGTAAGGTCGGTCCGGGCCTCTTCATCCCACGCTACCGCCGAATCAAGATAAGACTAGTAACGGCAAGTAAATTGACAAAATCGACGCCCACAACTGCTTTGTGTTCTACTCGTGCATAGAAACTACGCATAGACCTAGCTCATGATGCCACTGATGGGGATCGTAGCAGAAATTTAAAATTTTCTATGCATCACCAAGATCAATCTATGGAGTAATCTAGCAACAAGGGGAAGGAGAGTGCATCTACATACCCTTTTAGATCGCTAAGCGGAAGCGTTCAAGTGAACGGGGTTGATGGAGTCGTACTCGTCGTGATCCAAATCACTGATGATCCTAGTGCCGAACAGACGGCACCTCCGCGTTCAACACACGTACAGCCCGGTGACGTCTCCTACGCCTTGATCCAGCAAGGGGAGATGGAGAGGTTGGGGAAGACTCCATCCAGCAGCAGCACGACGGCATGGTGGTGAAGGAGGAGCGTGGTAATCCTGCAGGGCTTCGCCAAGCACCGTAGGAGAAGTGGAGGACTTGGGAGAGGGGGAGGGCTACGCCAGAACTTGGGTGCGGCTGCCCTCCCAACCCCCACATATATATAGGGGCAAAGGAGAGGGGGGCCGGCCCCCTCAGATCCAATCTGAGGAGGGGGCGGCGGCCAAGGGGGGTTGCCTTGCCCCCCAAGGCAAGGGGGGCGCCCCCCCCTTTAGGGTTCCCCCAAACACTAGGCGCATGGGCCCTAGGGGGGAGGCACCCATCCCACTAAGGGGATGGTCTCTCTCCACATACAGCCCATAGGGCCCTCCGGGGCAGGTGGACCCTCCCGGTGGACCCCCGGAACCCCTCCGGTGGTCCCGGTACAATACTGGTAACCCCCGAATTATTCCGATGACCGTATGATGACTTCCCATATATAAATCTTTACCTCCGGACCATTCTGGAACTCCTCGTGACGTCCGGGATCTCATCCAGGACTCCGAACAACATTCAGTAACCACGTACATCTATTCCCTATAACCCAAGCGTCATCGAACCTTAAGTGTGTAGACCCTACGGGCTCGGGAGTCATGTAGACATGGCCGAGACAACTCTCCGGTCAATAACCAACAGCGGGATCTGGATACCCATGTTGGCTCCCACATGCTCCACGATGATCTCATCGGATGAACCACGATGTCAAGGACTTAATCAATCCCGTATACAATTCCCTTTGTCTAGCGGTATTGTACTTGCCCGAGATTCGATTGTCGGTATCCGATACCTTGTTCAATCTCGTTACTGGCAACTCTCTTTACTCGTTCTGTAACACATCATCCCATGATCAACTCCTTGGTCACATTGTGCACATTATGATGATGTCCTACCGAGTGGGCCCAGAGATACCTCTCCGTTTGCACGGAGTGACAAATCCCAGTCTCGATTCATGCCAACCCAACAGACACTTTCGGAGATACCTGTAGTGAACCTTTATAGCCACCCAGTTACGTTGTGACGTTTGGCACACCCAAAGCACTCCTACGGTATCCGGGAGTTGCACAATCTCATGGTCTAAGGAAATGATACTTGACATTAGAAAAGCTTTAGCAAACGAACTACACGATCTTTATGCTAGGCTTAGGATTGGGTCTTGTCCATCACATCATTCTCCTAATGATGTTATCCCGTTATCAACGACATCCAATGTCCATGGTCAAGAAACCGTAACCATCTATTGATCAACGAGCTAGTCAACTAGAGGCTTACTAGGGACATGGTGTTGTCTATGTATCCACACATGTATCTGAGTTTCCTATCAATACAATTCTAGCATGGATAATAAACGATTATCATGAACAAGGAAATATAATAATAACCAATTTATTATTGCCTCTAGGGCATATTTCCAACAGAATGTACGTAGATCATCTGTGTGCTCAACCTCGGGGCACTCGGAGATTTTAGGAAGTGGAATCCAGTGACGAGTGTACACATTCACAAGTTCCTACTTGCAATTGTACCCAATATAAACAACCCAATCTCCACTTGCGCCAGCCTAGGCCTTACCATGAAACGATGGCATCTTAAAATCACACGTATCATTATCAAGCGGCATCAACTTGCACAAGGCGAGGCCTCCGTCATCCGCGCCCATGCGAACAGGCTTATAGCAAAGAAGATAAGGGGGATCAAACTGCTCCTGGACCCTTGGGTTCCTTCTAATGATGTTATTAGTTGAGCCGAGAATGGTCTTGAATGAACCTGCCATCCTAGCTGAGGTGATGACGTCGCACCGATTAGTGAGTTCCCCCACCACGTCATCTTTCAGATCTAGGCAAGAATAACGGGGTCGTTTCCGGCTTGTTCCCTCCATGGAGAAGACGATCGAACAATGGCATAAGGAAGGGTGAAGGAAAATGGAGGAGGGAGGAAGAGCGTGCGACAGCAGTTCCAAATCGAGAGGGAAAGCCAAAGAGTCGATGGACGGTTGCCAGTTTGCCACGTTACATGAAGAGGCGCCCTGTCCTACACGTCCTTTCGAAAATTGTACAAAAGGACTCGTTGTTGTCTCACTGACATGTTGGAACGGGACCACATGTCAACGAAACATGGTGTGTAATTTCTCGTGCAAGCGGCTACAATCTAAGTGCTAAAAGAGTTTATCTCAAAAAAAGAGTTGATCCAATGCTTGGTTTTGTTTGGATTTTCCAACTAGGACCATTGGATAGAGTGAATCAATGGCTTACGTTCAAAGTTATTCTCATATTATAGAATGGTATAGGAACATGGAGAGATTTGGTTGATTTTATATCGCTGAATAATATAAATATTATGTGTGCAGACGCTCCACCCCGAGGTTTGTTGCTCCTTCTCGGTCGTCAGGAATCTATGTTCTTCCACTCTTTCATCTAAGACATGAGCTTCGTTCATCCTTTTGCCGACATGTGTGACATCTATATGCCTCCATTTTACAAAATCATACTATATGCCTCCATGACATGCGGGACATCTAGCATCGAGGTGCCGTGTCATGCAAGAAAATGGAGATATGTAGTGCGTAAGTGAGTCGTGCACTTCGATGGCACCTAGTACTACTACGCAATATTTTTCTCCTTGATGGCATGTGAATAGTGCACATACTCAATGACAGAGCACGGGATGGTAGCCATGGACATGGTCGGCCCTTTTTGAAGATAGTACTAATAAGTAACTTTGATGTGTCCCGTCAACTCGTAGAACGACGAGAAGCTTGCTTACTATGCCTTCTCCCTCGCCAACGCGTGCCAGGTGGCTCGCAGCACGAGGAGAAACTTTTGCTTATAACTGGTGGAGGAGCAGCAGTTCATTTGGTGTCAGATTGCCAGAAGTACTACTGTAGTACCATCATTATTGTTCGACTTCCGGAAGAGGAGAAGAGCCAAGTGCAAGGTCACCTACTAACCTAGTACAGTACTACTATAGCCAAAGCTGGTCCACCTTTTTAGAGCATGGTTAATTAATATAGGCGGCTCTTGCAGCGGCACATCATTTAGAGCAAGTACTCTCTTCGTAGGAACAAAGGAAGTGAAACAGAAGTTGGAGTGGATGCTAGATTGCCAATTAAAACATGATTACATAGGGAAAAATCCTATAGCATTCTATCCTATGAATCAAACGACCAATGTAGGAAAATTATGAGGGGGGTCTCTCCAACAGTGTTCCTCGGCTCGCACCTAGCATCACGGTGGTCGAACATGGAATCATTCATCTGGTACACGTGGTATCTTAGATCTAGACAAAAGGTGACACGACCTATCACTTCCTCCGCCATTTGAAGAGGCGCGCCAGTGGAGGGCTAGCATACTCCAATATTAGGTTGGCTCTATGTGATGTGGCAACTTCATATACTAACCGGATGCTGGCTATACTACTACGGTACTCACACTCCAAGAAGTGACTCGAAAATCATTCATAAATTGAGTCTATGACATGCATTTGCAAATGTACCATTCATTACATACAACAAGTCATCAACACACAACAACAACGAGGATACATGTTGGATTATAGATTATTTCCAACAAAACATTCTAGTAAATACTGAAGTTTTCATCACACGACAAATAACAAGCAATGAAATGAACTTCAACTCAACCAATCCTCGGCGTTGGAAACTCTTGCTTTGAACCATAGGTGCTCTGGGAAGGGCCATCTATTGTCAATATGGGAGCAACGCATGACTGATCATCCAGGCTGAAGCGGAATATATCAGGACCAGGGTAGGAAACCACGGCAATGTCCGAGGTATAGATACAATTGCTTCACTACAAAAAAAATACACTTCCGTGATGATACGTGTTTGTCACAGTAGGTCACTTTTTTTGTCATGCATGTACATCCATGACAAATTTATGAGATAATCAAGATAGTCATACCTGTGCTGTCGTAGAAGTGTTCCATGACATTACCAAAATTATCATCACGGAAGTGGCCACTTCCATGACGATAAATCGCGCGTCACAGAAGTGCTTTCGTCAAGGGTGACCGACACGTGGCATCCACCGTAACGGAACGCCGTTAAGCTATCGGGTCGGGTTTTGGATCCGATAACCCGTTAACAGCCCCGACCAATGGGGATTTTCCACGTGTAAAATCATTATTGGCTAACAGAAACACGTGTCGGCTCATCGTCGGGACAGATGTCATCCACTCACTGGACAGAAGGCGCCTATGATACGTCGACACGTGGCACGGCCCAACAAGTTTAAATGGGACGGCCCAACTAAAGGCCCACAATATTTTGTGGACCATAATGGGTCGGCCCAGCTAAAGGCCCACGAGACTTTGCGGACCATAATGGGCTGGCCCAGCTAAAGGCCCACAAGATTTCGCGGGCCATAATGGGCCGGCCCAGGTAAAGGCCCATAAGATTTTTTGTGTGCCATAATAGGCCGGCCCAGGTAAAGGCCCACAAAATTCTTGCGGATCATAATGGGCCGGCCCAGCTAAAGGCCCACGAGATTTCGCCGCCATTAATGGCTGGCCCAGCTATAGGCCCACAAGATTTTGAGGACCTTAGTAGGCCGGCCCATTAACTGGCTGCCATGTTTTGGGCCAAATGTCGGCCCATATTTGATACTGTCTATTAATGGCCTGCCACGCTCCGGGCCTAATAGTGGCCCATATGAGATCCGGCCCGTTAAAAGCCTACCATGTTCTGGGCCAAATTACGGCCCAGATCAGGTCCGGCCCTTTAAGAGGTTTTGCGCCTAATTATGGCCCATATCAGATTCGGCCCGTCAACTGGACACTATACTTTTGGGCCTACTTGCTAAAGGCCCACTTAGTAATTCGGCCTGATATTAGTTTTGGCCTGTTAAGGGCCGTTTAACATTTCGGCCCTATATTAATTTCAGCCTGTTAAAAGCCCGTCATATAGTTGGGCCTAACTACGGCCCGGTTTGTATCCGGCCTGCTCGCAGCCAATATCTGATTGGGCCAAACAAGGACCGAGACAATTTTTCGGCCTGTTAAAAGCCCGCGATTTGATTCCCACAATCATGGGTCGGGGTTCATTTCAGGCTACTGCCGGCCCGTGAGCTGATCGGCATGTTTTAGGCCCAACCTACATCGTGATTGCATGACAGCCCCATTATGTACCGTAATTATACGGTTTGGCCGGTTTACTGCGAAGACAGGATATATATACAGTAAAATAACTGCAACATCGTGAATAAGAAAAAACCTATACTATACAATAAAGAAATTACGGCATATTACATCCACTGGGCATCAAAGTTCGCCACTATGATAATAAAGCACATGCAGACAACAGATTACATACACTGGGCATCAAAGATCGCCACCAGTGCAAATAAGCACGCTGACAAAATGATATACAAAACCGACAGCACTTCAATAGAGTTCAAGAAAGGTTAGCCCTGCTGGGGAGCTGCAGCGCAAGCAGCTGAGCAAGATGATGAGACTGTGTTTGTTCAACACTTATATCTTCCTCACTCTGAAAGATAAACAAGCAGACAGATGACCGGTTTTGCACATAAAAGTATCAGTGCTGACAATTCATCACATTTCTTACTGACGAATAAAGTGACACAGTTTAAATTTGCATTAACACAATATGGTATTGTTCAGGTCAAGACATGGCAGAAAATGACATTGTGAAGGAGTTGGCATCTTCACGACACCACTGGATTATAGATCAAGAACTCATAAGTATCAATGGTTAGTGTGCTGTCAATTTATACCATTTCAGATTGGCAAATAAAGAGACGATTTAAATAATAGTAGAATGATATGACATTTTTCATAGTTAAGACATTGCAAAATATGACATTGTGCTGTAGTGGGTAGGTTCACCACACCACTGGATTACAGATGAAGAACAGAAGCATACATGCAGTGCAAAAGAAGATCACTTGCTCTGTATAGTTTAATTTACATGGTATGAAGAAGGAACTTGGTTGTACAACTGAAAACTTATATTGAGAAAGGACGAACTTTTGTTTATGAACTACATATAATAAACTTTAAACAAGCAATTTGATGCAAACACCAAAAATAAACAGCTGTTGCAGTCATGCCTAACCAAATATATAAAGCAAAGTTTGAAGGCTTGAGATGGACAAACTTACATTATTGGTGAAGACAGGCTCTATAAAGGCCTTGTCCATGCTAATGGGGGGGAATTCAAGAAGTTTACCACAGAATCTTCTTCAAAAGCATTGCCTTTATTCTACATTTTGTTAAGAGTAAATATAGATGTGATAATATCCAACAAAATGGAGAATATTTAAGATAAGATGAAGAGTGATGCTACATAACCAAGTAGCTATAAATGTAAGTGCAGCGATACAGGCAAAAGGTACAGCCAAGAGCAATGCACAGCTAAACTTCTTCAGTACCAACCTTATGGTAAGAGTAAATATAGATTTTATGTGTAGAAAATGGAGGGCAAAGGAAAATAAGCTGCAGAGTGATGGTACATGAACAACTACCTGTCATTATAAGTACACTAATAAAGGACAGCATGTACTTACAAGAACAATGCAGAGCTAAAAAAACATTGGCATTGGATATATTCTACACTAATGTAACCATTCATACAGATCACATAATTTGGAGCGAACAATTGATAAGCAAGCTATCATGCATACTGCTGTCACATAATGAACCAGGTATGTATGCAAGTACAGTGATACAAGACAACATGTACTAATAAGAGCAAAGCAGCGGGCAGCATATTTGCGATATCCTGTCGTTATTCTCAAACCGGAATTCTTCTTCGAGCAGATTTCCTACAAAAAAGATCCGTAAGGCACATGCGGAAAATTAGAAGGTCAAATTGTCATGTGATTTCATAGACAAAACCTCATCCTGGGAACGAGACCAGTGCATAACAAGGTTTTTCCATTCAATGTCTTCTAAATTTAGCACAGGAGACTTCACCGGAAATTCGTTTATAGACTTGCCATCAAAGTTTGATTTCCTCAGGTAACACCGATAGTGCTGCAATGCTTCCTTGAAAATCACAAGCAAGCTTTGCTCGTCATGACTATCCAGATTGACCCTCGCCTAGTTACAATAATGTAATGTA
This sequence comes from Triticum urartu, assembly GCF_003073215.2. Classification (NCBI taxonomy): domain Eukaryota; kingdom Viridiplantae; phylum Streptophyta; class Magnoliopsida; order Poales; family Poaceae; genus Triticum; species Triticum urartu. The sequence goes on along the minus strand of NC_053028.1, from coordinate 429,377,791 downwards.
AATCATAGCCATGAATAATAGCACTTACACGTAAGTTGGACAGGAAGATGTGAAAATGGTGTTTGTCTTCACAATAATCTTCCCATGATGGGAATATATGCACGTAGTCCCTAACAACATTGAAAGCATTGTCTTTTAAACTGGGAATAAATGGAATGGGGTTCCAATCTGCAGGAATTGGCCGTCTCTGCAGTTGGGATAGGTCTTCGGCCGGTGGACTTGCTGTACTTTTTGCTGGAGTGGGATTTTTCTGTGGTACAGCTGGTGCTATGGAAAATGAAATTGGTATACCTTTTGCTGGAGTGCAGGTCATGTGTGGTGGGGCTAGTGGTGTGGCCAGTGAAGTATGGGTACAGTCTGCTAGAGTCGGTCTTACGTTTTGTGTCACTGGTTGTACAACCAATATAAGTGGGGTGATGTCTGATTTCTTTGGCACCACCACGTTTTTCAAGGACTTTGCTGGTGCTCCTTCAGGTTCGGCAATCACCCTCTTCCTTTTTGATGTCTGATGCACAAGAACAACATTTGAGTGGAAAAACATGGTATGATGACAGATGGAATATGTATTGATAATGGATGGGCATGGCATCTCGACATATATGATGAGTAAAGTAACCAGATGGCGGTGCAACAAAGTAGAAGAAATGCAAGACAACATATGCAAGATACCCGCAATCAATAAAACATTGCCAAATTAGAACAGGCACCTTGATGGGTGAAGAGGACAGGCCATCTGCCTTTGACTCCTCGAGGTTAGAATAGTCACTAGGATGATATTCTGAACAAGAATCAACAGGTGGGGAGAGTATGAGTTTCATTGCATCCAGAATGGCACTCAATGCCTTGGTGCCAATTTTGTAAGTCATTGCAGTGTTTAACTTCAAGAGTGGACAGCTGCTAGTGCGACACAAAGCAGCTACACAGATCATAGTGTAGATATAACGGGAAAACCTTAAGCATTAGAGTAAAATTAGCAAAGTGGAACTTGCTGGAATATATGTGCTAGTATTGCCGGTACGGCTAGAAAGGCTTCGGATACCAGCTCTCTTCAAGTGAAGGTGTGGTACTGTTAATATCAATGTAACTCTCAAAGGCGACACAGATCCCCGCATTTCCTTGCTATTCTTATAGGATTCAAGTGGGCAGGCCACTACAAATCCTATTCCTATGTTTACAAGATCCTACGAATCAAAGAGGCTCAAAGTGTCCATCACAACCGACTGCATAGACCTCTACACTGCAAATGTCCCTGCTCATCTTCAGTACAAGGAACATAATGTACTACTATCATACTCCCTCCGTTCCAAAATATAAGCCTTGGTAGAGATTTCCACTATGGATCACATACAGATGTATCCAGGTACATTTTAGAGTGTAGATTCACTCATTTTGCTCCATATGTAGTCCATGGTGGAATCTATACAGAGACTTGTATTTAGGAACGGAGAGAGTACATATTAAAGAAGAACGGAAGAGGAACATGGTAAAGAAGAGCAAGCAGATTTTGGATAATAAAATGTTGGTTGCGCAGTGCCCACACATGATGAACCAGAGCGCATTAAGAATGCAACTCCTAGCTGTCTCTCGACCATTTCAGGCGGTTGGATGAAGATCCTACGTCTCTTAACCCTTATTCTTCCTCGTCTCTGATTCTTCCCATACAGAACACCGCACGGGCCACCGGCCGGACCACCGGCCCCCACCACCTGTGTTCCTCTGCCACCCCCACCCCCACCCCCACCCCAACCCCCACCCGCGTCGAGTTTTCTTCGTTCGGTGAGGCCCCACAACCACCCAAGCCCCTTTGATTGCACCGGCGAACTCCGGCGAGCTCTGAAAAATCGACTGACCCAATTTTGAAATTTAGTCTACTGTGATTTAACTAGTGTGGAATATAAAAGGGGAAAACCATAAGCATTGCGAGTATGGTGTTGAGCGTGCCATGGCGGATCTGAAGGTGCAAACCGGACAAAGGAAACTTCGCAATCAAGACAAGAAATCAGAGTAAAGCAGTGGCGATCTATTTTCTTGCTGCGATAAATAAGTTGAGCAGATACGAAAGAGTACTTCCTCTGGTGCGGCGCCGTGTAGGCATCTCCTGAGAATTTGACGGTGCTGCGGTAGCGATGGCTGTCGGCGGCGTGGAAGCAGACCTAGGAGGGTAGACGGTGGCGGCGGGGCACGATGGACGAGACGGTCGTAGGAACGGCGCCGGCAAGGTGGACGACGGCGGGGATGAAGCGAGAGGACGGGATGCAAGGATCCCGGTCCGAAGCCGTGGATGAGAGAGGTCGATCGCTTGTAATGGACGATGACGTCGGAGTATCAGCTCCGGCATGTCGGAGGAGGACGGCGGTGGATGGGGTAGCGGACGGAGGAGGGTGGGGTGGAGAGGGTGTTTTGGCGCCTACGGAGTACGAATGGGGAAAAGGGAGGTAGAGAGGAAGGGGGAACCATGTATTCAGGGCGCGCTTGTCTCAAATGCGAGGAAATTTACAAACTTAGCCCCCGTTTCAAATTTCTACTACATCACAGCAACACTAGTCGGTCGGGGATAGGACGGTAATCTTGCATACACCGAATATTTGCCGATGAGAGTTTGTTTTTGGCGCCCACCGTGTATGAATATGAATCGGGGAGGGAGTCGATTTCGGCCGAGGACACACTGTGTTTTGGCGCCCACCATGTATGAATCCGGGTGAGAGGCGGTTACGTCACGTTTGGGTGAAATTACAAACCTACCCCTATCGAAACCTATAGAAATCCAACATATAGGCTTTGCGTGGCAGGGATAGGCAGCAGTGATTTCCATCTCGCAGATTTTGGTTACGGGCGGTTACTGCGACTTTCCCCGCTTCGTTCAAATTTTGCAGACTGCATGTTTACCGTGCCAACTCAATTCAAATCCCATTTGTGTTCTATTTTTTCGGGTGGGATCCATTTTCTATATACATCATTTTTTTATATAATTTCAAAAGAACAACACCATTTATACATAAATATGGTTTACAAATGGCATGATCTCAGATTCATAAGGTTGTATCCATCAATTTGGATTTTCAAATATTTGAAACCACTTTATGTTGAAATGCAATGTATGCATTCCTCGCTAACTGTCTCCAATTAATGTGTGTTTCATGCGGGTTTTTTTACTTCTCAAACATGTATAATGTGTTTCACACACGCAACATATAGTGTAATCCCGTTTAGACATTAATTGCATATAAACTATGCATTGTTTATAATTGAAGAATCTATGGATCACCAATATTGATAAACTATATAAGATTACACGTGTGCCCAAATTCAAATGAATATGCATGTTTGATACACCAATTTGCGTTATGATATTATCGATGTCGTGATCTCTAGTTTAAATATTTGAATCCCCTTTAATCCAGATATTCGTCTAATATTGCTATCACTCATGCTTATATAGGACTATCTCTCTGGACATATACGCGTTCATCGTCTCTCAGGTATCTCTCGTGCTACCTGTATGTCGACAGTGATCTTTTATCTTCGTAACACACTGAAGGTACTCTCTCCCTCGACCTTCATCACTCTATCTCTCTCTAAGTATATCTCGCTCCCTGCTATGTGTCTCTAACTATGATTCTCCATTTGGAATCTCTTTCTCTCACACAAACACAAAACTTTGTCTCCCGGGGTCTCATTTCTCTCTACTATTCCCATGTGTGCCACTCGCACACCCCTCATACAGAGATGTCTTTCGCTCCTTAGATATGAGAACCTATGACTCTTCCTCATCAATATCTCTTTCTCACACACAAACACAAACTCTGTCTCCCAGGGTCTCATATTTCTCCATTGTTCTCTTGTATGTCGCTCACACACACCCTCTCTCCCTAGAGATATCTTGCATTCCCTCGTATGTCTCTCTAGCTATCACTCTCATTGTGAAATATCTTTCTCTCTCGTAGACACAAAACTCCGTCTCTCTGGATCTCATTTCTCCCTGATATCTGTTTGTATGTGACTCACACGCACCCTCTCTCTATCTCTCTCACACCCACACACATAACCAAGCCTTCTGATCCACTCGACTCCTATCTCTAACGCACACTAGCTAGCATCTTTATCTTTCTATTTATCTGTTTCTCCATCAACCTTCTTTATCGCCCTCACTCTTGGTTCCTATCACGCACACTACATATGTTTCTCTCTACATGCAGTCAAGTGCCCTCTCACACACATATATAACTTCACCCTTTGAACCACCCGACGGTCATATCCAACACCCAAACTAGCGGATGTCCCTCTAGCTAGCATCTCCATCTCTGTATCTATCTGTAGTTTCTCCGTCAACATTTCTTTCTTGCACGGAGTCTTGCTTCCTATCACCCACACTATATATGTCTCTCCATACATATGCATTTATAGGTTGGTCTCTTTTGCACAATCGTTGCGCCTCACTCCCTCTGCTCGCCATATATGCATGCTCCAGCCCACGCCACTATCTCTTAAAGACAAAAACACATGCTCAATTGTAGGGACTTCTTCCATGCATTCTCACATGCATGCATATTGTCATACCGATCCATCTCTCCCATGTCGTTGATCTTATGACTTATGTCTTCTTTCTTTTATCTCGATCATGCGCGCGCACACACACACACATCCCACGTATACATGTATACCTCTCACACATGCATGTTCAAGGTCTCTATGTCTCCATACGTAGTTAATTACCCTCAATCCTAACGCCACATCGAATCGTTCTCCTCTTTTGTGCACATAACTTCCGCCTGGATGGGTAAAACACACACTCACACTTAACAATCTCCTTCTAGCTACCCCTCCCCCCGCCTCTCACTCTTCCCCTATATCCCCGAAACCAATAAGACCATCCCTTAGATTAATTCCTACCTACATGCACCATCGATATATAGTAGTCTTCCTCGGTGTCTCTCGAACAAACACGTTCTCTCGAAGTCGACTCCTCTCATGCGCACACACCTTCTCTCCCCTCTCTACGGGCATTTTCTCTCTCGCACCCCATCGTTGGTGGCCTCTGCCATACACATCACCTCTCTATGATGAAAGCCATGCACACTTAAATTACATCCGCCACAGAGGACCCCGCGACACACACACACACACCCAACACACGCACTAATATTTAGTTATAATCTAAATAAAGGCGCATACGTGGGCGGGCAGGGGGCCCCACTACTTCTTCATTCAGGGGGGGCTAGCCTCATGACTTCCCACTGGGCGAGGGGTGCACCTAACCCACCTACTCACTCATCAATTACGGTGTTCAGCTGACTTGCACAGAAAGACCCCTATTGTTTAGTAATTTGGCGCCCCATCTTTTGATTGACTGTTGTCAACTAATCTTTTCAATGTTCAATTCTACTCTATGTTAGAACATTTCTGTGAATGCTATTTCAATCTAAGTGGTCCTATTCTCTGTCCCGTGCTAGGAAGCATTACTCCTCTTTTCATTCCAAATTCTTCAATAAGACCGATACGATTGATTGGTCTGTGCGTTTCTCTTATTACTTTTTTGTATCCCCCTGTTCCTCGGATACAATTCGATCCTTCTACGGCCAAATCTCAATTTGTGGAAAGCCTTCGATGGCTTCCTTATGAAAACATCCATTTGTATATGGGTATAGACGGTCTTTCATTATTCTTCGTGATATTGACCACATTTCTGATCCCTATTTGCATTTCAGTGGGTTGGTCTGGTATGAGAAGTTTTGGGAAAGAGTATATTACAGCATTTCTAATTCGTGAATTTCTAATGATCGCCGTGTCCTTGCATGCTGGATCCTCTACTATTCTATGTTCTTTCCGAAAGCGTGCCAATCCCTATGTTGTGCGGAGCTGAGCATCTTCTATTCGCTGGGATCATCCATCTCTCTCTCGCACACACACACACACAAACACACAGACACGCAAGCACGCACGCCCCCCCCCCACACACACACTAAAACTCCATCTCTCTCCCTCTCTCTCACACACACAAACTAAGACTCCATCTCTCTCCCTCTCTCTCACACACACAAACTAAGACTCCATCTCTCTCTCTCCTCTCTCTCTCACACACACACACTAAGACTCCATCTCACACACACATGCTCTAGGCGGAGCATTTGTTCCTACCACCCTTCATCCAACCTTACCCGTATGATAAACAATCACCTTTATTTACTTGCATAACATGGACAAATTCCACTTTAATTTAGTAGTCAGCAAACTTATCATCTGTACCCTTATAAGAAAACGAGTTGGTGGTGATGGTGTGCCTGCCATCTTGTAATACAGATCGTATGATCTATATTTGAGGATAGAAAGCAAACTATGATAATTTTACAAAAGATACCGGCACCTCTCTCCACATCATTATCGCTCGCAACCTCATTGCTCGGCAATTAAAAAAGGAATAAGTCTCTGGAACAATCTAGCATGCATGGTGGCCGCTGCCGCCTGCCGGCGCCGTCCATCCCCATGCCTCCACCCATTCCGACCACCAGTCACCACCATGCTCCACTCCTCCTCGCCTTATCTCTCATCTTTCATTTTTTTCGATGACATTCTCGAGATACCAGTTTTCCAATAAAATTCTTGAGATATCACTAGTTTTTAGACATGGGATTACTCCTGCATGGGTCAATCACAACAGGTGTTCTATAAAAAATGCATATCGATGTTCCCTGCAATGCACGAGAATCTTGCTTGTAATTATATAACGCAAATCACGAGCAGGAAGTGACATTTTTTTGACACAACCACGTTAACATGGCCACATAAATCACTAGCTAAAGTAAATACCATTATACTTATATCCCGATGCAAAAGGTTGAGTACATGTCCGAAGAGTAGAGTCGCACACACGCACTCTGTCTCTCAGAATCTCTCTCTCACACACACCAGTTACGTGACGCCCACTTCAGCAGACACGTATGTTACAATTTGTGCACCTGCGGGTACACGTGATGCTGCGCATTTATTTAAGCCGGAAGGTGAACCCAAACAGTAGCTGCATTCATTCCCCTCCCGCCGCCTCTTCTCTGGTCGCCGTAGCCCGGTAGCCATGGGCCGGCCGAAGGTAACAACATACGCCATACTCCCGCCGGAGCGGCGCTTTAATATGGAAATTCTAGTGCTCATGCATGCATCTTTTTGTGCTAGCACTCCTATATAAGGGTTGACCGGTCGCTTCCCGTGGACGTGCGCGTGCGGTGGAAGAGGAAGGAGAAGGGATGCGGGCTGTGGAGTAACGTTTTTTACCACAATTTCTTAGGAAACTGAGTGCAATAATTGATTAGTTTTGCAAACTACCAGTACTACACCTAAAACGGTTCAAAACCTATACGTCTGGTCGTAATGGTAGTATCATAGCTAGTATCATGCATGCCAACTAGGCAATTTTGATGAGGTGTCATAGCGTTAAATGAAGAAAAAAATGATGGAGTATCATATCATGATACTGTATCATAATTATTGCTATGCTACTTTGTGTCATGCATGGCAATAAATAGAGTGCTACATGATACTAATATATGATACTATGCATTAGGGAGGTAGTATCATACACTAGTATCATATGCATGATACTACTATATGATACTCCCCATTACAACCAGCCTACTCCCTTGCCAGTGCGCGCTTCCCGCGTGAAAAGGTCAGCGTCCCCCTGGAGCGTCAGTGCCGCATTAATGCCCGGCCAGAGCGGAGGCGACCCCTCACTGGCGCCGGCTTTGAAGTGGCGCGACGGCCGAGAGAGCGCCGCTTCCCGGTGCACGCGACTGCTTCGCATCGAGACTGGCCATAGGCCCTGTTTGGATCCATGGGTTAGAGTTAGTTTGAGCTAGTTGGGGCTCAAATAGCCCTAAACTATCCAAGCATGAAGGTTTAAATTGGAGCAAGTTGCACCGAACCCACCAAAAAAAACTATCCCACCCAAGAGGTGCTAACTGGAGTTAGTTCTCATTGGGACCACTGAAAAATCACTTTTCTCTCTCCATGAAGTGCATTTATTGCCAATCTAACCCTGTCACCCAAACACCTCTTTGGCTATAGTTAGTTCAGGGTTAGTCATGAGTTAGTCTAACCTCTAGCTAAGTTAGAGTATCAAACAGGAGCAGTATAGGACATGCAAGTTGCTCAAAGCATACAGGCAAATTCATATGTGAAAGGATTTTTTTCTTTTTGAAAACGGAACGTGAAAGGAAAATTTTTTAGAATGCTCTTGGCATGTAGCTAACATGTGATAGTTAACCGACCTCAATAGACGGCAGAAACGCCAGCCCGCCGCACTTTGATAGAGACGAGGAGGGAGAAGCGATACAAGTTGCTGGATTACTAGAGATAGGTGTCGCACGGAAGCCAAGAAATATGGTGATAGCGTGGGTTAGTCATGTACTAGTATGATACTACATTGCGCTGCCGTGTTTCGTACTCTTCCAGTCCACTGTGGAGATGATTGGTTAATTTTATATCGTTGAATAATATTAAATATTATGAGTGCAGACGCTCCACCACGAGGTTCCTTGCTCCTTCTCGGTCATCCGGAATCTATGTTCTTCCACTCTATTTCTTTTTACGTGAGCTTTGTTCATCCTTTTGCCAACACGCGAGACATCTAGCATCAAGGTGCACGTGTTATGCAAGGATCGTTCCATCTATATGAAGAACACGTGGGACTGGAACTACGAGACGAACATGTACCCAGGAGTGGACGTACGAACCTGAGTAATGTAGCGCAGTAAGTGAAGTAGAAAGGCACAAATGGTATGAACATGCATGGCATATAGGGGGTGTTTGGTTGCGTTCTTGTCTCAGCATAGTTGTTCCCTCTTCCTGCAAGCTCAACTCAACACCCCTCTTCATGCATGCTTCTAGTGTATTTGTGCTAAACTAGTGTGGACTCATGCACCCTCCATACACTCTACCAAACACCCAAAAGTAGGTCGAGAAGGGAACTCTTGGGCGGCATTTGTCTCTTACCACGTACTACCACTAAATGTTGTACGTGCAATGCACGGTGATGTTATGGAGTACGTCCCTAAGTACTCTACTACTACTATATTAGTTGGAGGCACATATTAACTTTTATATTTGTTTACGTGTATGCCCCGAGACCTTCCAACTAGAGGTGTCTTTGTCTCCAGGTCGCACTTTGTATCGTTCATACCACTAAGTACTACCACGTGTGGTCTCCGACCCAGAAGTGGAAGAAGTGGAGACGCTCTACCACGCTGTTTTTTTACGCTAGGCTCTACCACGCTGTTCATGTCCCACTCCTTTCGCTGACGTGTGGGACATCCAGCATGTGCTGTGTTTGGCACCCTTCGTCGTAAGAGTTGAAACGCTAGCATTCATCAGAAATAAAAAATAATTATAAATCGGCAGTGATACTATTTTTTTGCGAACCAATCAGCAGTGATACTATACCACGCGGTTTCCTTGCTCCTCGATATCAGAAAGAATACTTTCGTTCGCCAACATGTGGGACGTCGACCATCCTGGTCCACTTGCCATGCACGCAGAACTCCAAGGGAGTCACCCAGGTTGTCGCGCCGCAGTAACAATGACTAATGAGCCGTCAAATCACAGGCCCACTTCCCACTTTGAAGTTGCTTGGACGAAGGAACCATCATGACTTCATTGAATTCCGCTTCTTGAAGAAAACTATTGTATCAGCAGTACTGCTAGCTACAGTAGTTACTCCAACAGAGGCCTCCTTTCGTTCATAGGATAGGAATATGAAAATCATAGGAAGTGAGATGACATGCATCTCAATTCCTATAGAGAAAGAGATGCCATTTGATGCTTAGGATAGGAATTTTTCCATTTAGTCCACGCTAATGTACTGGTAATTTGCTCTAAAAACTATAGTAGTAACTAGTAGTACTGGTACATGCTCCTACTCAAACACACACACACTAACTACTAGTACTACTACTTCTCACATGCTGGCCAGACGTCGTCGTTCTCCTTCCCGGCTTTGTCGGCGACACCCCACCGTGCTTGGATCTCCGCCGACCTCTCCGCAGCAGCGCGTGCGTCCTTTTCTTTCTTGCGGCGGCGGGCCTCTCTTTTCTTGAGTGCTTTCTGACTTTTCCGCTCCCTCTGTGCGGCTTTGGCCGCCTCTTGCTCTACCGCCCATTCGGCCTTGGCATCTTCAAATTCCTCCCGCATAGTTGTGAGGTCACGAGCGGCGATGAACTCGGCATGGCGGGATGCCATCGCTTCCCTACCATTTTGTGTGCGGTCGTGGGCGGCGAGGAACTCGGCGCGGCGAGATGCCATCGCTGCCTTACCGGTTAGTGTGCGGCGCGGTGGCATGAACGACGCTTGGTGAGAGCTCTGGGGTGGAGTGGCCGGACAACCGTATAGTGCATTGGTTTGTCAAGAGCTCAAGGAAAGAAGACGAAGCAAATTTGGATTCCCCTTCAATCTTGGTCATTTATTACCGAGTAAAATGCATTGGCGGTCATCGAACTTGTCTTGATAGCTCACTTTGATCATTGTATATGAGATATGGTGATTATACATTCACTGGCTCAGCGTATAGCTCCATATTTGTCTGGTTGACCAGTCAAACAGTCCGCATGCACCTCATCAGCTCGTGTTCTTTATCTATCTACGAGGGCCTAACTGTCAATGGAGAAAGAAATACTGTAAAAACCAAAATTATGCTAGAGTCTGGACCGCTTCTGGAGCCCGCTCTCACCGCCCTGGCCCCTCAAGACGCCAGCTACCCACCGCATGCATGCATAGCAAGTAGTACTCCTTATGTGGAGGAGAGAGGCATTGACAAAGTCAAGGAGTGGGCTCTGCAAGAGCCCGTCTCTACACGTGCTCCTAGGTATAAAAAATAATTCTAAAGAAAGTCATAAAAAACAAATGTGTCTTAAAAAAAGAAAGGTAAAAAAACATTTGAGAGGAAATAGATAGAGAGAAAGTGAGAAAAAGTTGTAACCTAGGCATTACATGAGGAAGGAGGGAGTGGTGCACATGCCAAGTACACTAGGCTGCCGTGTTTCACACTCCTCCGTCGTAACAGTGGAGACAATAGCTTTCATCAAAAATAAACAATGAATACTCGTTGCTCGTCCTCTATATCGGAAAGAATACTTTCATCCGCCGACATGTGGGACGTCGACCATCCTGGTCCACCTGCCATGCACAAAATTATCCTGGTCTACCCCGGTCGTATCGCAGGCCCAACCTTTCCCACTGTAAGTTGTTCAGACGAAGGAACCATCATGACTTCGTTGAATTCCGCTTCTTCAACAAAACTTACTGTACCTGCAATACTGCTACCACACGCGAAGACTGGACGGCACTGTACCACGTCATATCACTGAAACCCACTAGGGCAAACTAGCCTGCCTAGGTCATCTATTTTGGGACGGATGGAGTACGTCTCTGCACTGCTATGATTTTGTGTTGCACGTCATATCACTGAAACCCACTAGGCCAAACTAGCCCGCCTAGGTCATCGATCGCTAAGCCTACAATTTTAGGAGCAAGGGCTATTGGTCGATCGACGAGGGATAAGTATAAGCGTACCACGAGCTCATCAGCCCCAACGTTTCTCTTTGGTGAGTGTTTTGCAAGTACTATAGCTCATACAGTAACTAGCCTACTAACACCAAGAATCATCAAACAAGCCCTGCTGATATGATAAACAGTTCAAACTTACATCTAATCATGCCATATATTACATCAAAAGCTGGTGAGGATACATCTGTTTCCATAACTCAGAGAGGGTTCGCATGATCCATCGCATGATTCACTATCAAACAAAAGTAGCAAGATCCGCCCACACAAGACAGTGCACTAGCCCTAAGATGGTTTGATAACACGCATCGTTCTGGTAATTAAACACAGGGCAATGCAAACTACCCTGAAGGATTAGCTCGACCAACTATTTATTGTCATTGATCTCTCAGGCAATGACCACAGCACGGACAGCGGCATGGGAATCAATTTTTGGGGCGATGTCCGCAGGACTGACCGCGACATCGGAATTGATCTCTGGGGCGATTTCCATAGGATGGACAGCGGCATCGGAATCGATCTCCGGGGCGATGCCAACAGGACGGGCCACGACATCAGAATCATCAAGGACGTCCACCGGCACCTGCACAACCCTAACATATTAGCAAGCACATTGCAAATAATCAAAAACCACAACTATGGTAATAAGCCATTATTTTTACCTTGTGCAGCTCACCGGGGGATCTCATCCCTCCGGGGGCCATCTCCTCGTCCTTGATGGGGGCCATCACCTTGCCAGGGGAATACTGCTTCTCAACGGCGACTATCTCCTCAAACTCGGTCTTGAGCCTCACATAGGTGGCAATCAGAGTTCCTGGGGTAGGCACGGTGGGGCCCTTGCCGTTCTTCCAACTTCCTTTGAGGAGTTCGTCAGCCAAAGTCCTCAACTCTTTGGCCAATGCTTGTTTCTTGGAGTTCTTCGTCTCCATGGGTTGGCCCGCCAACATGGTCAACTCGTTGGTCGGTGCTCGCTTCCTGGAGATCGCTGTCTCCAGTGGGTTGTCCGCTGGCAACTCTTTTCCTAGTGCTCCAGGATCCATCAATGAACTGACAAACAAAAAGCAATCGAAAGGAAACCACAATCGCAATGAAAACGGGAAAAGAATAGGATGTGAGAATCGGTCGGTGCTTCGCAAAAAGAAGATTCTTGGAATGAAAATATAGCAGCATAATTGATTCGCCCACCTTTCCTTCGTCGGTACAGAAGAAAAATGGCAGAAGTGAGTAGCCTGGAGTGAGGTTTTCTTCAAGAAAGGGAAGAAAGGGCTTGAACGAGCGTTCCAGTGAAATGATGGTTGCTTCGTCCAGTCCAACTTGGAGGCCACCTTACCACTGTTGGTAAAGGTGTGGGTTTTGTGATATGACGGGTCATGACGGCCACACCGGGGTTACAGGTGAGTCTTGACTGTAGCACCTCGCTGTGATTTTGTGGATGGCATGTGGGCCCGGATGCTTTGAAATGTCCCGCATGTAGATAGAGCGGCTAGTCATATAGGAGTGCTCAATATTGTGCACCGCGACCAAGGCGGAGAGGAAAATGAGAGAACTACGTAATTAATGTATGAGTTTAATTAGGGTAGTTTTGTAAAGTATGAGATACATTCCTCCAATCGCAAAATGCCTTGGTTCATGAGATTTGAGATTTGAGCCCTATAAACCGGAAGGGAGGGAGTACTACACACGGTGTAGTCTAGTCACCTGTTGAAATCTCTAGAAAGGCAAATACTCCTTTCCGGTTTACAGGGCTATACTAGTCCCTCCGTCTAGTTGTGTAAGTCATCTTAGGCTAGCCATAGTGGGAGTAACTTAGCTAGTAACATAGCGCACTCCAAGAATTTTTTGCTTATGTGGCAAGTAATTAATGAGAGGTGGTAACATAATATGTTAGTGTAACATAGCGCTTTTCAAGATAAGATGAGTCTACAAGCTAATAGATGAAGCCATCTAAAATACTACTATTATGTTACTTTGCATTATGAAGGTAGTAATTTAGGCTAGTGTCATATGCATGACACTAGTCTAAGTTACTCCCCACTATGACCAGCCTTACGAAAACCAAGTAGTCCCAAAACACTTAGGTGTAGTGCATTAACTTCTACCTTGTTTCTTGTTTCTTGACATATCAACCAATAAGAGATGAGAGGTGTGCATGCTTTTAATGACTTGCAATGGCTAGTTCATTGCATGCAATGCTATTAATTAGCAAATAAACATTGGTGACCCCAGGAGGAAACGGTGCTAAGCGCGCGGACCTATGCAGAATGAGTATCAACCAATGGATAATGGAGTTTAATTGTTAAACAATAGCAATTTTGTCTCATGCAAGAGCATGTCTAGTACTCCAAGGAAACGCACCACGCGAGCGTTCGCAACTGCCACATTCGGGTTGCGCTTGGCTCTTCTCCTCTTTGAGAAGACGAACAATAATGATTACTCCTACTTCTAGAGTATCGAATGCACTGCTGCATGTTCGTCCACCTCGTGTGGGAGGGATAGCGAAAGCTTCAACTTACTGCTCCTGCCTTTGCGTCCATGACAGGTGGGCCCAATAGGTGGTTGGCCCTCCTGTCATGCAGCCAAAGGCAGGTGCAGTTAAGGCACCGGAGCTCAGTCCGCGAGGGAGAGGGCGTTGTAGTAATGAAATTTCTTGTTCTTGTATGAGTTGACGAAGATAGGGGTTGCTTGCTTGCTAGGGTTGCTCACTACGTATATATAGGCCAGAGCCTCCGCTCTTGCTTGCTAGGGTTGCTCTATTCACACACTCTCATCCTCTCTAGATTTAAACAAGATAAGGGTAGTAACACTGTCTTTCTCCCTTCAAAAAACACTGGCTTTCTATCCTCACCGCTGGTTACAGATCCGGACGTACCCCCCTCCGCCAGTGAAGGGGAGGAGGGGCAGCGTTTAGGCCGTCGTCGACAGCGAGGGAGGAGACCCACTGCCGGCCGCACCGTTATCTCTGGCCGAGCACCGATGTGGGAGGTCCTCCGATCCCTTCGTCATTGCCTGTGGGCGGATCCGGCCTCCCGCCGCCCACCTATCCACATCCCGACGACCTTCAGGTATATCTTCATTTGAAACCGCCTTAGCTCTACTTCCCCAGCTCACTACGTCGCTGCATGTGCATCATTTTCTACCTCTCAGCCCCTCTCGATCGGATGGTCAAACGTCACATATTTTTTCTTCTTCTATTGTTAGAGGTACAACTACTTCATGGAGTCGAATCTTGTACTCCCTCCGTCCGAAAATACTTGTCATTGAAATGTATGTATCTAGATGTATTTTAGTTCTAGACACATCCATTTTGATGACAAGTAATTCCGGATGGAGGGAGTACTTGGTTCAAACAAGAAATGAAGTGGGGGTGGGGGAATTTAGTATGTACATCGGACTTGGTACAAACAGGAAGGAAAGGGGGTGAAAGTAGTACAGACTGGTCATCCAACCGGTCTCTTGGTCGAAAAGGGAAATATAGGGGTAACGTTGTACACAGTGGTATGACCAGGACTAGATTTTCTATCCACACATAGGAGTAGGTGGCTAGAGTGAACAAAAATGGGACCAACCCAGATATGTTTCTTGGATGTTTGTTTCTCGGGGCAACAAACTATGAATCACCACTTTATGCCCCTGTTTACGTACATGGTGCTGGACTACTGGTGCACCCACTATTATAAGCCATGACAAGTTTAGCCAAATGTTTTTGCCTGTAATTGTTTGAGACTCTGATTGTTTCCTCTGTGCCTTTTTGTGCAAACAGGGATATCCAATTCACCTGGTTGCTGTTGTGACCTTTTGGTGCACTGCACAAAACTCTTCTTAAAAGAAGTGACTTTTGTGTTGTTTAACTGGAATGTCAGAATGGAACAGTTGGTTCATTTTGGTGGAACTGCACAAAGGGAGATCTGTGTTCCAATCCTCATCATCCATATTGGCGCCATAACCTTCCTTTAGGTAAGAATGATATTTAATGCATGTGTTCATCTCTATTTTCTGACTGCCATGAGAAAATAATGTTGTTTTTACTAGTACACTTGTACTCCCTCACTAACAAAACCAATTCTGAATTAGAAGGCCAATCATGTACTTGGTTTCACCAACTGGTGAGGGGAAAGAGAAACAGAGCATGAAGAGGAAGAAGAAGAAGAATAAACAGTGCCAAGGCGATCTTGCTGAAGCCAGAGGCCTCAGTCGAGGCCATTCAAGGGCTCCGGCAATGATTTACCTTACATGTGAGACGATCCTCTAGGGAGCCCTTCCACTTCTGTTGTCTCACTTAATTAATTAGGAGTACTTAAGTACCACTAATTTATTACTGCCTAATTTTCCTGTTGGAGTTAAACAAATCTTTAGTAGGACTCTATGTTTAATCATGTACGTGTGTATGTTTGTCTATGGAGGTGAATCATGTGGTGGAGCAGGGAGGGAATATTATTAGTGTCATGACATAATAGTGCTATTGTTTTGCATGTCAATTTATTGCCATTGGTTCAATGAGGCAATGTTTTGCGTATTGTCCATCATGAATTTGATGCTACTGGTTGAGTAATATGCTAATGTCTTCCTATCCTTTCTCACTAAGCTAATGAAGGTTTCACCTTGTTCCTACTTGTGCAAACAGGGATCATGTTGTGCCTATCATACATTAAATGGAATTACACAAGACAATACAATGAACTGTATCCTAGTCAGTGCTTTAACTCTGCTGGAAGTTCTTGATAATCTTTCAATATAATCTCAGCACTGGTAAACAAGAGTGATTTCAACCATACATTTGAAGTGCACAAAAAATATATATTATTGTGTGATTCCAGTGAGTGATTTATCATCTCTTATGGGACTACATGAATAAGCTTTTTTTCTCAGGTTGGTACGGGCCTAAGGCCTTCATCCATATTAGTTTGCTATCATCTCTATTTGTATCGTGCTACTGTCATGAGAAACTCCTTTATCTTTGCACGTTAAAGTTTTGCAACCTATGATAAATGGCAATGCTTTGAGTGTTGAGTTGAGCTAATTGGCACTGATTAAATAAACTAATACCTCTCTTTAAGCAAGACTACTATGTTGCTAACTTTACCCATTAAGATAATGAGGGTGATTCTATTTGTTAGTGTATGTTTCATAAACTAGTCCCACTATTACAGTAATCTCACTCTCTCAATATATGTGCCAACAGGGATGCTCGATTTTGGTGGAACTGCACAAAAACTTTGGGTGCTTCATTGCCTCGACAGCTTCCATCCTTTCCTGTCAGTTGCTAAACTCCGCAAGCTTTCTTCCTTTGATGTCAGTCGCTTGGCTTATCTTGGCTTCCAGTCAAAGGAAATAGTAATTGATGTGCTACCTCACACAGGTTGGTACTGGTCTTTATCCTGATTATTGTGCCTGTCATATGTATTGGTAATTTGGTATTGTGCTACTGTTTGCCGATTTCATAAAGGAGTAATTTGGAGCCTGAACTCGCAGGCAAATCATTACATCGGGTGATTTCAGTAGAAGTGCACAAAATGATCAGATGGACAGGTACTTATGCTGCTGCTATGTACTCCAAAGTTCACTCAGACAAGCATCGATGTTGACAAGAAGTACCTATATTCATTCGAGTATCAACTGGCGTCAACCAATTGTCAAACTCCAAGTGTTAGGAGAGTGAACGCCAAAAATATTGCTTGGTGCATAGCCCAGAAAAACGCAATCCAGTCTTTGGTCCCAACTTGTGCCTTTTGGTTATCGGCACATATGGTAGCGAACTATATGGCATGGAGTCTAAAGATTCCAAACAAGTTGGTTGACGCGTATATTCATCTGGCACTTAATCAGTCTACACGCCAAGGATGCTCCATTTCAGTTGAACTGCACAAAAAATTTGGGTGGTTCATTTTCTCAACCGCCTCCTTTCTCGTCTTCAGTGTAGAATTTTGGCGAGATACAGGACCAAGATGACCCAGTAAACTAGTTGGATGAAAGTAGTGGCCAAGTTGCTCAAACCTCCCTGGGCACGAGGCCACTATTTGAGGATAAACCTACAAGCAAACTTCAGATTGTCTGTGCTGCCTCTTATGTACTCGAAAGTTTACTCGTACAAGAACTAATTTTAGCAAGAAGTACCTCCGATTGAACACCATTTACCAGTCTGTACCCTAGGTAATTAAAGTTTGTCCATGGATCATATTGGTTGTGATCTCAATCATTTGGATGCATAAACATACTGAACATGCGTATATCTGAATCTTTTTGTAAATTATGTATGAATATTGTCGTGTGATCTATCAACCATTTGGATGCATAGATATGCTGAGCTTGTGTATATATGGATCTTTTGAGTTGTTGATTGTGAATGTTGGCTATGGATATGAACGTGTCCTGTGAACCTGAGTTTGATATGAATGTTTACCTTTTCTGTTGTATTTGTGTGTGAACTTGTTAGTATGCCTAATGTGGGGTATAAAATGCATGTCTCTTATAAAAGTAATGCGGTGTCCAATTTATGTTTTCCCTTCTAACCACCGCGGATGTGCTGCCGCGCACCCGAACCAGTGAAGTTTCCCACTCCTCTCCATCTGCGACTCCACTGCATCTTAATAAATAGTAACATCTTCGGTTTTAGCCTGGTTTTCCGTAGATTAACCAGGAAATTCTCTTCTTCTTAATTAATCGATGAGGCAATTCTTTTGCCTCCGTTTCGAAAAAAATAATTAGTAACGTCTAACTGAGGCAGTTAGTTAGATGCGTACACTTGGTGTAGTAGGATCTTTATTTAGTTTGATGCATACACTTGTTCTTTTTTGGTAGCCCTTTTGTAATGATGGCTGATGTTTGGTTTGGAAGGGAGAGATGTGTCTTCACTCTTCTGGCCTGCTTACTGCTTCTGTTACACCCCCAGCCCTGGTTGCTGCTGCTGCTGTTTTCAATGTACAATCAGTAGTATATTTCGTCTGTTGGTTGAATAAATGTGTTGTTAGAACGACAAACACAATGTTTTGGAAATCGTTGCACGGTTCGATCCTTTAGTGCCCCGTACCGTACGTAGCGCATACTATTTATCGTACGGAACACCTTTTTTTTTGAAACTCGGAACACATTTTCCACTTGTTGATAACATGCAGCCCATTGATGAAGGCCCAATAGAGAAGCCCATAATTAACCGGAAGGGGGCTCTCACATGAATCTGGCCCAGGTACATGCTCATGGTCCCCTAAACATACATAAGTAAATCAATAAATAAAGCTAATGCTCATGCACCAGTTCTTTGGGAAAATAGGTAGCCCAGTATTTCTTTTTGAAGAATACCCAAGCTAGGCTTGTTTGTTTTCTCCGAATTACTGGGCTACAAATCTTTCAAGACGAGGAGGGATGCATTCCGGCCTGGCTTAAGAGTATGGTCAATGTCTGTTAAAAGTAATATCAAAAGGGGTTGAAAGTTCCAAAAAAATTATAGCAAATGGGATATAAGTTTCTTTTTTTTGTTTTTGTTCTTCACTGATATCTTATACGTATTTCATTGGATTTAACATGACATGGTTCTAATTTATTTTTAAATTTGTTTTAGTATGGCTATTTAATTTTTGGATTAAGAATATTTCGTTCCCCAGCAAAAATTTGCGAATTTTCAAAATTTCCCACATATTTAGTTAATTTTTTGACCCTGGTACTGACCAGAAAATGGCCAGCAATTCTCAAAATGGAAAACGGGCTGCAATAAATTCCATATGAATTAGAAAATGAGTAAAAATTATAAAAATAATAGCAAATGGGCTGTACACGCCACAGATTTCGAGGCTGACTTGTTTACGCAAAGCTTTGTCAGTGAACACATGATTCTAGCAGCAGTTAGTGTTGGATGTCCATCCAACGGCCGACGTGCTTCTTCAATCTCTGATCTTCCTGCTCCAGCCGCCTAAACTAGCGCCGGCGGGACTGCCTGCTCCCTCCTCTTTTGGCCCGCTGTGATGCCGCGCAGCCTTCCCCTGCCCACCCTACTCCCTCCACTGGCCTGGCCGCACGCAATCAACTGCCTCCTTATTACGCGAAAAAAATGATTCCTCCCACTGACATCTAGGGCGCACCGGTTGGGAGGCTGGCATGTGGGCCTACTAAGTTGACGCGTACGCAGGGCTTGTCAACTTAGTCAACAAACGATTCTAGCAGTAGTAACCATTGGATTTGAATCGAACGGTCCTGTTGCTTCTTCAACCACTGCTCTTCTTGCACCAGCCACCCAAACTAGCGCCGGGGTGACCGCCTGCTCCTGCCTCCAGTGGCCGGCTATGCTACCGATGAGGCCTCATCGCCCCCTACTACTCCCACCGCTAGCCAGGCCCTGCGGCGACGACAGACTCACACCGCAGCCGAACCAGTGAACCCTCGTACTCCTCTCCGCGTGGGCATCCACTGCCGCGTCTTCCCCGTCTCCGTGTCGTCCCCTTCCTAGGCCTCGTCGTCGTCCACCACCTTGGTGCTCTCGGCGCGGCGTGGTCAACGTGGTCAACGACATTCCATCGGAACAGTACTGTACGTGGAGAGGCTCACAGCTGGGCCCACGGCCACAGCCCAGTTTTTTTGTGATTTGCCAAGTAAGTCGCTTTGTCAGGCCTGTTGGGCTGCAAATCTTTCAAGACGAGGAGAGCTTTCATTCGGCTGGCCGAGAAAATGGCCCATCAGTAATGAGAAATGGGCTGTACATTTTTAAAACACATCAAACCGGCAATTAGTTTCAAATATCTTTTCTTCATTTCAAGATTTGAAATTACATTAATTTTTATGCATGGAGAATTTGTTGGATTTTATATTGATATACATTTATTTTTAAAATCAGTTTGAATGGGAGTCGAAATTTCGGGATTAAAATCAGTTCGGACCGCACCGAAATATGCAAAATTTTGTATAATTCTTTAACCGTGGCCACAATATGGGTTGTAATGCTAACAAAAAGAATATGGGCTCCAAAAAAACCTTAATAATTAGCAAATGGGCTGTAAATTATTAGAAATAATGGCAGATGGGATGTATGTTGTTTTCCACAGACTTGAGGCTTTCCTAAAAAAATGGTTGACGCACAAGCAGTGACTGTTGGATGGCCATCCAACGGCCATCGTGCTGCTTCAATCTGTGCTCTTCCTGCTCCAGTCGCTCAAACAGGCGCCGCCGAGACTGCCTGCTCCCTCCTCCCCACGGCTGGCTCTGCTGCCGCGCAGGCCTCACCGCCCCACCGTACTCCCATCGCTAGCCTAGCCATCCCTCTACTCACCCACACCTGCTGTTATTATCCGGCGACGGCAGATGAACCGGTAAACCCTCGTACAGTCGTACTCCCCTCCGCGTGGGAAACAACTGCCGAGTCTTCCCTGCCTCCGTGTCGTTCCTTTCCTAGGCCTCTTCGTCATCCACAGCCTGGTGCTCTCGGTGCGGCCTGGTCCATGTGGTCAACGACCGACATGCATCTGAAGTGGACTTTACATGGAGAGGCCGACAGTTGGGTCCACGGCCGCATGCAAGGAAATGCCTCCTTATTACGCGCAAAATAATGATTCCTCCACCTAACATCAGGGACCCACCGAAAGGGCCTCTGTATTTCGCGAAAAAAACGTTACCGCCGTTGACAGCTCGGACCCACTAGCTATGTCTTCGCACGCAAGGAAGTGCCTCCTTATTACGCTCAAAACAATGAATACCCCCCTGCTAGCTGGGATCCACCTTGGTGGGAGGCTGACTTGTGGGCCTACTAAGTTGACGGGGACGGAGCGCTTTGTCAACTTAGTCAATATGCACGATTCTAGCTCCAGTGACCGTACGATGTCCATCCAACGGCCGTAGTTCTTCTTCAACCTCTGGTCTTCTTGCTCCAGGCGCCCAAACCAGCGCCGGTCGTGCCTCGTGCTCCTGCCTCCCGTGGCCGATTGCGATGCGGCGGAGGCCTCACCGCCCCCTACTACTCCCACCGCTGGCCAGGCCATCCTTCTACTCACCCACACCCCCTGTTATTCTGCGGCGACGGCAGCCTCACACCACAGCGAACCAGTGAACCCTCGTACTCCTCTACGCGTGGGCATCCACTGCCGCGTCTTCCCCAGCTCCGCATCGTCCCCTTCCTAGGCCTTGCTGTCGTCCACTGCCCTGGTGCTCTCGGCGCGGCATGGTCAACGTGGTCAAGGAACGGCTTCCATCGGACGTGGACTGTACGTGGAGAGGCTGACAGTTGGGTCCACGGCCGCAGCAAGGAAGTGCCTCCTTATTACGTGCAAAATAATTATTCCTCCACCTGACAGCGGGACCCACCGGACGGGCCACCGTATATCGCCCCCTGACTGCTGGGACCCACCAGCTACATCTTCACACGCAAGGAAGTTCCTGACAGTCGGGATCCACCTGGTCGAAGCGTACGTAGCGTTGTCATTCTGGTCGCGAACGTGTACGTACATATATACTGGTTGATGTAGAGGCGCGCACGTGTCGTAGTAGAGGCGGCCAGGGTGCAAAAAAGAAAATACGGCCACGTGTGTGTACATACGGGCGGGGTCTCGAACGCCTACTCGTGCATACACACGGCCAGGGCTCGTGTACATGGCTGGGTCGGAACGGAGAAACAACGTCATCGTCGTGTTCATGGGGAGGCAACGGAATGCATCGTGTTCATGGGGAGGCAACGGAATGCTCGTGTTCATGGGGAGGCAACGGAATGCGTCGTGTTCATCGGGAGGGCTTGGACGGAATAGGCGATGGAAACCAGGCCTGGCGTACTGCAGAACGGAGGAAACGACCTTGTGTTCGACCGGCCACGTTTGAAACTGGATCCTGTTCATCAGGAGGGGTCTGGCGTACCGCAAAACAGAGGAAACGGACCTCCTACAGTCGAAACGGGGGTCCTGTTGATCGGGAGGGGTGTGGCGTACCGCAAAACGGACGAAACGGACTTGTGTTGGAGCGCTACGGTCGAAACGGGGGTCCTGTTCATCGGGAGGGGTGTGGCGTAATGCAAAACGGGACTCCACGGGATACTGTTCATCTCCACCGTCGACCCCCTCCAGCCTCCACGAGCTATTGTTATTCCACCGTCGACCTCCTCCAGCCTCCACCTGCGACTGTTCATCCACGGGCTCCTGCTCATCCAGCCTCCACCGCGCGCTACTCCACCGGCTACTGTTCAACCAGCCCTCTCCATGAGCTCCTGTTCAACCACCCCTCCACGGGCTACTATTCATCCTGCCCTCCACCGTCTACTGTTCATCCTGCCCTCCACGGGGTGGTCCTGTTCATCCAGCCCTCCACGGGGTCCTGTTCATCCAGCCCCAACCGGCTCGATCGATTGGGGTCCTGTTCATCCAAAGGCAACACCACGGGGTCTTGTTCATCCACCCCCACCGGGAACTATTCATCCAACCCCCCCCCCCCCCCCCCCCCCCCCCCCCCCCCCCCCCCGCAACTCTCACTGTTCATCCAGAGGCAGCATCGATCGTCTTCAGTTAGCAGCAGTAGCGAAGGAATCACTCGATCGGTTCAGTTAACAGCCATTGATCGATCGCTCCGGTTCAGTAACGCATAGCCTGCAGTGCAATCGCTCGGGTTCAGTTAGAGCCCAGCACCTCGCTCGAGTTCAGTTAGAGCCAACGCCTCACACACACGCACATACATATACGAGAGACACGCGCATCACTTGGCCCCGACCTCCCACCGTAACCGAGAACTCCCCGAAATTTTCCACCCCCTCTCTTCTACCACATTTTTTTCCGTCATGGACGTCCCAAAGAATGTCATGCAGCTGCGTCTCCGGCTCGCCCAGGAAGAAAAGCCCATTTTTTGTCATGATTTTTTGTCATAGAAGTAGGAGCCCACCACATCTATGATGATACCGGGTTTTGTCACAATTATCGTCATAGAAGTGTCATATGTATTACAGGAAAAAAAATTGTTCGGCCCAAAATGTCACGGATGTGTCTTTTTTTTGTAGTGCTTCTCATAAATGGTAGTAACGTTGTGTCTACAGCATATGGATCGCCTTTCACCATCATTGGATAGTTTTATCCAAGGAAGAGCGAGTTTTCTCCAAGACTATCAATACTGAACCAGGGAGAAGGTGTTGGCGCTAGCACACTAGTATCCATCCCGAATACCCTGCAACGGGTGTTGGAATAGGTTCGGAGAGGGCGACCATGGGAGACAACACCTGCTACCTCAGTAGTAACAATCACGGTGCACTGTATACAGACAAGAAGGGGTGATCCATCCGAATTAGTTGTCAGGCGCGACTGAGTATATAAGTTCTACTCGTCCTCATGCTCGTGATCATCACCATCGTCATCTCCCCCTTGGTTATAAAATTTTTCAAGTATGGATGGTAGAATGTTCACAGGACATTGGAAACACAAGAAGAAGGTTAATTAGTAAAGGGAAACCCGCATGCATGTGGATGAAACAATTATAATTACGGTGGAAGACAAACGTACCGAAACTATGAGGATCCAATGCAAAAACAGTGCCATGAGTGATGGCAGCAAACACAAGACCGTCGTATTCAATTGCATCACACTACTCATCCGTGTACAGAAACTGATTTTTGAGCAATATCCATCCAGTCGAACCACGAAGGACGGTAACAAGCTTGTCGAAGATAGCAACAACTTGATAGTTCTTGTAATTCCAAGAGCGGTTGGGAACTCGACAAAATGCTATCTTCCATAGACGACAGTCACCATTATCGTATTTGAATCTACATAGATCACCTGTGTGCTCAACCTCAGGGCACTCGGAGATTTTGGAAGTGGAATCCACTGACGAGTGTACACATTCACAAGTTCCCACTCGCAATTGTACCCAATATAAACAACCCAATATCCATTTGTGCCCAGGCCTTACCCTGAAGCGATGGCATCTTGACATCACACGCATCGTTATCAAACGGCATCAACTTGCACAAGGCGAGGCCTCCGTCGTTCGCGCCCATGCGAATAGCCTTATAGCCAAGAAGATAAGGGAGATCAAACCGTTCCTGGACCCTTGGGTTCCTTGTAATGATGTTATTAGTATAGTCGAGAATGGTCTTGAACGAACCCGCCATACTAGTCTAGGTGATGACATCGCACGGATCAATGAGTTCCCCCACCACGTCATCTTTCATATCAGGGCAAGAATAACAGGGTCGTTTCCGGCTTGTTCCCTCCATGGAGAAGACGATTTAATAATGGCAGAAGGAAGGGTGAAGGCAAATGGAGGAGGGAGGAAGAGCATGCAACAACAGTTCCAAATCGAGAGGGGAAGGCGAAGAGTCGGTGGACGGTTGCCAGTTTGCCACGGTACACGGAGAGGTGCCCCGGCCTACACGTCCTTTCAGAAATTGTACAAAACGACTCGCCGTCGACTCACTAACATGTCGGAACGGGACCACATGTCAACGAAACATGGTGTATAATTTCTCGTGCAAAATGCGATCTGGCCGCGTGGCCCGAGGTGCCGCATTAGTTATCAACCTTTATTTTTTTAACATACAATCTGAGTGGATAGCTCCTGTGGTCATCACAAGTGAGCGGATATATAGGTGGGCTAGGTGGGCAGGCGGCAACAATCTAAGTGCTAAAAGAGTTAATCTCAAAAAAAGAGTTCATCCAATGCTTGGTTTTGTTTGGATTTTCCAACTATGACCACTTCATAGAGTGAATCAATGGCTTACATTCAAAGTTATTCTCATACTATAGAATGGTATAGGAACGTGGACAGATTTGGTTGATTTTATATCGCTGAATAATATAAAATATTATGAGTGCAGACGCTCCACCCCGAGGTTTGTTGCTCCTTCTCGGTCGTCGGGAATCTATGTTCTTCCACTCTTTCGTCTAAGACATGAGCGTTGTTCATCCTTTTGCCGACACGCAGGAGATCTATATGCCTCCATTTTGCACAATCATACTATATGCCTCCATGACACGCGGGACATCTAGCATAAAGGTTGCGTGTCATGCAAGAAAATGGAGATATGCAGTGCGTAAGTGAGTCATGCACTTCGATGGCACCTAGTACTACTACACAACATTTGTTCTCCTCGATGGCACGTGAATAGTGCACGTACTCAATGACAGAGCACGGGATGCTAGCCATGGACATGATTGGCCCTTTTTGAAGAGAGTACTAATAAATAACTTTGATGTGTCCCGTCAACTCGCAGAACGACGAGAAGCTTGCTTACTACGCCTTCTCCCTCGCCAACGCGTGCGCAGTGGCTCGCGGGACGGGGAGAAACTTTTGCATACAAGCGGTGGAGGTGCAGTAGTTCATTTGGTGTCAGATTGCCAGAAGTACTACTGTAGTACCATCATTATTGTTCGACTTCCGGAAGAGGAGAAGAGCCAAGCGCAAGGTCACCTACTAACCTAGTATAGTACTACTATAGCCAAAGCTAGTCCACCTTTTTAGAGCATGGTTAATTAATATAGGCGGCTCTTGTGGTGGCACATCATTTAGAGCAAGTACTCTCTTCGTAGGAACAATGGAAGTGAAACAAAAGTTGGATTGGATGCTAGATTGCCAATTAAAACATGATTACATCGGAAAAAAATCCTATAGCATTCTATCCTATGAATCAAACGACCAATGTAGGAAAATTATGAGGGGGGTCTCTCCAACAGTGTTCCTCGGCTCGCACCTAGCATCACGGTGGTCAAACTTGGAGTCATTCATCTGGTACACATGGCATCTCAGATCTGGACACAAGGTGACGCGACCTCTTACTTACATCGCCATTTGAAGCGCCGCGTCGGTGGAGGGCTAGCATACTCCAATATTATGTTGGCTCTATGTGATGTGGCAATTTCATATACTAATCGGATGCTGGCTATACTACTATGGTACTCACACTCCAAGAAGTGACTCGAAAACCATTCATAAATTGAGTCTATGACATGCATTTGCAAATGTACCATTCATTACATACAACAAGTCATGAACACACAACGACAATGAGGATACATGTTGGATTATAGATTATTTCCAACAAAACATTCTAGTAAATACTGATGTTTTCATCACACAAAAAATAACAAGTAATGAAATGAACTTCAACTCAACCAATCCTCGGCGTTGGAAACGCTTGCTTTGAACCATAGGTGCTCTGGGAAGGGCCAGCTATTGTCAATATCGAGAGCAACGCATGACTGATCATCCAGGTTGAAGCGGCATATATCAGGACTAGGGTAGGGAACCACCGCAATGTCCGAGGTATAGATACAGTTGCTTCTCATAAATGGTAGTAACATTCTGTCAACAGCAGCTGGATCGCCTTTCAGCATCATTGGATAGTTTTGTCCAAGGAAGAGCGAGTTTTCTCCAAGATTATCAATACTAAACCAGGGTGAAGGTGTTGGCACTAGCACACTAGTATCCATCCCGAATACCCTGCAACGGGTGTTGGGATAGGTCTGGAGAGGGCGACCATGGGAGATAACACCTGCTACCTCAGTAGTAACAATCAAAGTGCACTGTATACAGACAAGAAGGGGTGATCCATCGGAACTAGTTGCCAGGCGCCACTGAGTATATAAGTTCTTCTCTTCCTCATGCTCGTGATCATCACCATCGTCATCTCCCCCTTGGTTATAATTTTTTTGAGTATAGGTGGTGGAATGTTCACAGGACATTGGAAACACAAGAAGAAAGTTAATTAGTAAAGGGAAACTTGCTAACCCACATGCATGTGGATGAAACAGTTATAATTATGGTGGAAGACAAATGTGCCGAAACTACGAGGATCCCATGGAAAAACAGTGCCACGAGTGGTGGCAGCAAACACAAGACCCTCATATTCAATTGCATCACAGTACTCAATCGTGTACAGAAACTGATTTTTGAGCTATATCCATCCAGTCGAACCACGAAGGGCGGCAACAAGCTGGTCGAAGATAGCAACAACTTGATAGTTCTTGTAATTCCAAGAGCGGTTGGGAACTCAACAAATTGCTATCTTCCGTAGACGACAGTCACCATGATCGTATTTGAACTTACGTAGATCATCTGTGTACTCAACCTCAGGGCACTCGGAGATTTTTGGAAGTGGAATCCGCTGACGAGTGTACATATTCACAAGTTCCCACTCGCAATTTTACCCAATATAAACAACCCAATCTCCATTTGTTCCATCCCAAGCCTTACCCTGAAGCTATGGCATCTTGACATCACACATATCATTATCAAGCAGCATTAACTTGCACAAGGCGAGGCCTCCGTCATCCGCGCCCATGCGAACAGGCTTCTAGCGAAAAAGATAAGGGAGATCAAACCGCTCATGGACCCTTGGGTTCCTTGTAATGATGTTATTAGTTGATTCGAGAATGGTCTTGAACGAACCTGCCATGCTAGCCGAGGTGATGACGTCGCACCGATTAATGAGTTCCCCACCACGTCATCTTTCAGATCGGGGCAAGAATAACGGGGTCGTTTCCGGATTGTTCCCTCCATGGAGAAGACGATCGAACAATGGCATAAGGAAGGGTGAAGGAAAATGGAGGAGGGAGGAAGAGCGTGCGACTGCAGTTCCAAATCGAGAGGGAAAGGCGAAGAATCGGTGGATGGTTGCCAGTTTGCCATGGTACACAAAGAGGCGATGTCGGTGTCAAAACCGACGGATCTCGGGTAGGGGGTCCCGAACTGTGCGTCTATGCCGGATGGTAACAGGAGGCAAGGGACACGAAGTTTTACCCAGGTTCGGGCCCTCTTGATGGAGGTAAAACCCTACGTCCTGCTTCATTAATATTGATGATATGGGTAGTACAAGAGTAGATCTACCACAAGATCGGAGAGGCTAAACCCTAGAAGCTAGCCTATGGTATGATTGTTGTGTTCTATGTTGTCCTACGGACTAAAACCCTCCGGTTTATATAGACACCGGAGAGGGTTAGAGTTACACAAAGTCAGTTACAATGGTAGGAGATCTACATATCCGTATCGCCAAGCTTGCCTTCCACGCCAAGGAAAGTCCCTTCCGGACACGGGACGATGTCTTCAATCTTGTATCTTCATAGTCCAGGAGTCTGGCTAAAGGTATAGTCCGGCCATCCGGACACCCCCTAATCCAGGACTACCTCAGTAGCCCCTCAACCAGGCTTCAATGACGACGAGTCCGGCGCGCAGATTGTCTTTGGCATTGCAAGGCGGGTTCCTCCTCGAAGTACTTCATAGAAGATTTTGAACACAAAAATAGTGTCCGGCTCTGCAAAATAAGTTTCCACATATTGCCATAGAGAGAATAATATTTACACAAATCTAATCTGCTGACGTATTCCGTAGTGTGACACACCACGACCAAGCCTTTATCCGAGTCATTTCATTATCCCACCTCAGCGCGTCATGCGAGGCAGTTTCCTTGGCACGTCTTGTTAAAGCAGAGATCGTGTCCCCTTATTCCGGGATTCTCATCAATATGGGCGTGGGTAACCCAACCGCTTCTAGGACTCCTAGATTATAGGCAAGTCCAAACGGACACAGAGAGGACGCTTGATATTCACCCTCTTTATAAAGGGACAAGGCTTTTATTTTTCCCTCCCGTGCTCAATCGAATCCTTCCCCCACCTCAAGCTCAAACGCCCAAAGTTCAGGTCAGGTGCTCCGAACCTTCAGTCATGTCCGGATCTAGCCTTCAAGGCCGATGGGTGCCTTCCTCCGTCACGGAAGAAGACATCAAAAAGTTGAGGGAGGCCAGATATCTGACCGCCGAGATTTTGCATCGGCTGCCTCCCCGGGGGCAGGCCATCCCCTCCCCCGAACCCAACGAGAGCATCGTGTTCGTCTCCCACTTCCTCCGAGGTCTAGGCCTTGCTCTGGATCCTTCCTTCAGGGGCTTGATGTTTTATTACAGGCTAGACTCCTTTCTTCATATCACGACATTTATTGTCGTGTGCGAGGCCTTCCTCCGGGTTACCCCTCACTTTGGCCTATGGCTCAAGACTTTTGAAGTAAAGCCGAAGATGATCGAACGGCAACATGCGGCGTGTGGAGGTGCCTCAATACGCAAGATGACGGGAGCTTCATGGCCCAAAGGTTCCATTCCAGAGGTGTCTGAATTGTGGCAACAGGAGTGGTTCTACATCACGGCTCCTAGAAGTGCCAAGTGGGCGGCCGCCCCCGTTTTCCGCTCGGGCCCTCCACCACAACTGATGTCATGGATTAGCAGAGGACTGAGCTGGGGTCCAGCCAAGGACGTGCCTATACTGCAAAGCCGCATTCGAGATCTCTTTAATTGAGATTTTAGTTTGGTTGCGGTAATACAAGTTATGCTGGTCCTTCAAGTCCACCCTTGCAAACGCCAGCCCCTTCGCTTATGGGAGTTCAATCCTGAGGGACCGCATGTCATTCAAAATTTCCTCGGCATGACGCACGAGGAGATGTACAAGTCATTCTTCGGACCTCAGGTAGAGTGTCTGGAAATCACCGAGGACGTGGGCCTGAGCAGTAACCGCGTCGCCGAACAGGTAAGGAATCTTTCGGCCGAACATACTATCTCTCATTTGTTACGAAGTTATCTTTGAGAGTTTGCTTTTTGACCAGGACTGGCTAACATAGGCGAAGTTGATTCGGTATTCGGCCCCCCTCCCTGAGGGTTTGGAAAATCCGGTACTGGAAAAGATGCTCCAGGTCGCACCCTGCCCGGAGCCCTTGAAGGAAGATACCGGGGAGGATAATACGGGCGGATGCGGGCCCCCAACGCTGCCCATTCTAACCGAGGGAGCAAGCGTCTCCATGAAGGAAGACGACCGGAGGAGGAAAAGGACTGCGCCCGGGGATTCTGAAGCCGATGCTTCCAAACAGGAGAAGAAGTCTCCCACAGAGGGTCCTACCTTGGGGGTGCTTTTGCCGCACAAAGTCCGTTGGGGGATCAATTCTCCAGCGAGTTGTAAGTGACCCGAGATACTGTAATAGCACAGGTATGCCATCTTTTCTTCTGAGGAAATAACCACCGCATATATCTTTTGCAGTTCGGGCCTTAGCCCCTCTCAAATGAGCTCGTCTTTGGGGGATCTTCTTCCAGAGATGACGGAGAGCGAAACGCCTCCTCCGGACTCCTCCACTCCAGAAGCGAGCGACCCCGAAGTGTCGTCGTGAAGGGCCTCTCCGCATACGGTGAGGCAAGAAGATAATCCCATTGACCCCCGGAGCTCCCAGTGTCTGGATCCCGAAGAGAGCAGACAAAAGAGTCCGGCACCGTCTAGTGTGCGATCGGGTGTTCTAAGGGAGTTGGTGGGGCGAGCAGCCATCTCAGATGAACACCGTATGCTGATGAATACGGTGGTGGAGAGAATCGCGTCCGCCAAAAGCGGATTGCATGAAGCTTTTATGAGTCTACTGACAGGCTTTGAGGTACGTAAAATAATGTATGATAGTCCTGCACATGCTAGGTGTGCCCTGTGTAGATAGTAGCCCCTGAGACTCTGGTTGTCGTCGGAAACGACGACGAACAGAGGATCATATTCCCAGGTAATAACCATACTGCCTCTATGTGCAGGTGATGGAAGCTCTGGTGGCTAGCCGGACTAGCGAGTTTGCCCATTTAGAACGGCAGTTGGATGCGGCAGACGCCGACATCGAGCTTGTTAACAAAAGGCTTGACGAGGCACAGGGTAAGTGTCATTATCTGGTAAACGCCACATAGGAAGAGCAGCATGATGCCAGTATCTTTAATATGTTATGACTGCAGATGGAGCTGCCACTGTTGAAGCCTTGCGGGCAGAACTTGCCCGAGCCAAGGAACAAGCGAGGTTGGGTAATGCGGCTGCTTTGAAGGCGGCCAAAGAGTTGCAAACCGAGAAGGCCGCGCATGGCGAGAGCCGAGATAAGATGGCCAAGATGGCCATAGAATTAAAAGCCGCCGCCGACCGTTGCCGGGTTCTTAAAAAGGAAAACCAGGCGAAGGCATCGGACCTTGAGAAGGCTGCTGCGACGAGAAAAGACCTCCGCTCTGCTCTGAGGGCAAAGAAGGAGGAGCTGCGGGAAGCCGGGGATATTGTAGCTGGGAAATCCTTTATGTTGCGGAGGAAGTTCGGAGATCCACGGTATGCCCCTCTGGATCGGCTGTGGAGTTCGGAGGATGTGTATATGGATTTGGCAGCGAGCGCTGCCGATGCGGCCAAGTACTTCCAGGGTCAGACGGACCATGAAGTAGACCAGCTGTTTTGGAGACAATTCCATTCTCCTGAGCGTCCGCTTTTGTTGACTGACCAATTAGCCAAATGGGCCGAACTAAATAGGTTGTCCGGACTCTCCATGAGGTCTGTTGTGGATCAGCTATGGCCGAAAAGGTCAAAACCGAACAACTATTTCAGCTTGGTGCAGCAGTTCCTTGACGTGGTGCCGCGCATTAATGCGATGAAGAGGTAGGCGTGCATAGAGGGCGCACGGATGGCCTTTGCCTGTGTTAAAGCATACTGGGCGGAGATGGATGCTACCACTGTTGCAGCGCGGGATTCGGCCATAGGTCGAAGGGCTGCTGAGCACTACTTTGAAGAAGTTCTTGAGGGTGCTCGTTTGATAGAGATGCAGTGCTCAAAAAATATTATGTTTGAGTGATATGTAATCTCATTGTAAGCGAAATGCTTTTATAGATTTTTATAAGGCTATTTTTATACTTTTGCCTGAAAGTAGTGTGATGCCTCCTGGGCGGCCGTTTATGTATACATGTGTATAACCTGAAAGATTGTAGTCGTCGGCTTCAACCGCCACGCATATAATGTGGAGGTGCTTGCAAAAACACGCGTTCACACTTGACCCAACGTCTTGGTCCTATTAAGGAGGTGATAGCGGAGCGAGCGAGGCAACCGGACTATAATGCTTTAGCACTTTCACTTAGCCATAGGAGTTTGACAGTGGGGCTACTAGATAGCCCCTAGTGGCTCCGCACTCTCCCGATCCCGGGGTGCGTACATGCCTGGCCGGAAAATGGCCCTTCGTTAAGGCGGAGGAATTCTAACATTCCAACAGGTCATCGAGTGGTTGAGCAGTCTCACGCTATATCATGACAGTCAGTTTTCGGCTTTCTCTACTGAGGTGCTCGTCCGGATGAACCAGGGCACAATCGCAGTAGTTCTCCTGGTGCTACCTTAGCCGGTAAAGCGGAACGTAAGGCACCAAAACACAGGATCCGGGCAAACCCAAGACCAAAGACAATGATTCGGAGCTGATGCATATATAGGGCCAAACTCGCGACGCCGAACACTCCCTAAGGTATTCGGTCTTTGTGGTATAAACCGGGCCTAAGTAATGGCCTTTGTAAGAAGCCCCTTGTGTCTAGGTACGTGCATTGTTCTGGCGTGGCCACTTGCCAAGACGTTAGCATCCTTCTCAACGGTGGATATGTATCAACAAGAGACAGTAAAAAAGGTTTACACAGGGTCTTAATCTAAAAAGAATCCTTGGAGCGGGTCCCTGCTGCACATCTGCGCCTGTGTCTCCGTTGTGCCGTATCCTGGACGGGTGTAGCACGATGATCGTCTGTAAAAGAGAGGAATTTAGGTGAGAAAGTTGTCGTGCAAAAAGATAGTTTTTTAAAGAAACCATGTATAATTCCAGATGAGAAGAAATTGCCGCTTGTCTGCGTGCGTTGAGCCCCTTGTATTGACAAATAGGGGTGTGACCATTTATTTGGTATAAGTAGCGGTGCCGGACTCGATTAGTTGTGTTTGAGGTCTTGATGACCTATTGGACGCTTTCCTGGTCCGGGCGCCTTTAGTGTGCGGCTGCCAAGGCAGCCTCACTCTCTTCGGCGCGCAGAGATCGCTTGATATTTCCATGCACTGAAACGATGCCACGTGGACCGGGCATCTTGAGTGTGAGGGAGGGGTAGTGTGGTATTGCATTAAAGCGAGCGAAAGCTTCGCGTCCGAGCAGTGCTTGATAGCCACTTTGAAACGGAGCGATGTGGAAGGTTAAATGCTCGCGATGGAAGTTATCGGGGGAGCCGAATATAACTTGTAGTAGGAGGGAGCCCATACAACGAGCCCCTGGGCCTGGCGTTACTCCTTTAAAGGTAGTGTTGCTATGGCAAATTTGTGTTGGGTCTAACCCCATCCTGCGGATTGTATCCTGATATATTAGGTTTAGGCTGCTGCCGCCGTCCATCAAGACTCGTGTGAAGTGATATCCGCCAATTACTGGGTCTAATACCAGGGCAGCCCATCCTGCGTGTCGATTATTTGCTGAGTAATCGCGATGGTCGAAAGTGATCAGTTGAGACGACCAGTGGCAGGACCTCGCGGTGACAGGCACTTGGGTATGTTTTCCTGGGAGTGTCGCGTTGTTTTTCCCCTTGATCACGTGTAACACGTTTACTGTTTTGACTTTTGGTGGAAATTTATTTTGTTCCCCCGTGTCTTGCTTGGGAGGCTCGTCCTCGTCTTCACTTGGTGTATCCTCCCCCTTGTGTATGGCGTTGAGCTTGCCGGACTGCTTGAAGTCCCCACATTCCCTGTGGGTATGATTAGCAGGTTTACCAGGGGTACTACGGATCTGACATACTTGGTCCAGAATTTTCTTGAGGCTGGACAATTCATCCCTGGTAACTTTAGGGGGCGGCTTTTGACCTGGCCGAGAGCTTTTGAATCCGGCATTTACTGTCGTGCCCTTCATGTTGTCTTCTTTATTCCGGCGTTTGCTATTGCTGTTGCACCGTGATTTCCAGTTTCCATCTCTAACTTCAGATGTACTGGGGTCGCTGGTGCTGCATCTGGCTAGCCAGCTGTCCTCACCCGCGCAAAAGCAGGTCATGAGGTTTGTTAATGCGTCCATCGTTCTCGGCTTATTTTGGCCGAGGTGTCTGGCGAGCCATTCATCACAGACGCTATGCTTGAAAGCTGCCAAGGCTTCAGCGTCCGGACAGTCGACAATCTGGTTCTTTTTAGTAAGAAACCTGTTCCAAAGCTTTCGGGCTGACTCTCCGGGCTGTTGAGTTATATGACTCAAATCATCCGCATCCGGAGGTCGGACATAAGTCCCTTGAAAATTTGCCCGAAAGGCGTCTTCGAGCTCTTCCCAACTTCCAATGGAGCTTTTGGGGAGGCCTTTAAGCCAGTGATGAGCTGGCCCTTTGAGCTTGAGGGGTAAGTACTTGATGGCGTGGAGATCATCTCCTCAAGCCATATGGATATGAAGGATGTAGTCCTCAATCCAGACCCCGGGGTATGTTGTTCCGTCGTATGTCTGTATGTTTACGGGTTTGAATCCCTCTGGAAATTCATGGTCCAGCACCTCATCGGTGAAACATAGGGGGTGTGCGGCACGCCTGTATCTGGGTGTACCGCGTTGTTCGGATGTTTGTTGTGTTGCATTGTATGCTGGGGTGCACTTGCGTGGTCCATAGATGGATCTTGTTGCGTCGTCCTTTGGGTGCGAGCCCTCGCATGGGTCGCGTATTGTATTGTGAGTGGCATTGTATGCCGCTTTGTGTTGATAGAGGGGTCGTCTATCCGACCAGGTGGCTGCTTTGATATTTGGTTGTGGGGGGTCTGAGGCCTCCTCATCAAATTCAGGTAGCACCTTCCGCTTTGGGTAGCTCTTGGAGGGGCGATTGTCGCCGTGCATCGCTGCTGTGTTGAGTATTTCACTCCATCTGATTTGGAGTGTGTCTTGCGCAGCCTTGAGCCTTTGCTTCTGCTCTTTCAGACTCCTCGCGGTGGCAACAAGCCTTTTACGGGCATTCTGCTGCTCCGAGTGCCTGTCCGGCGTTATGTCGTCCAGACCATTATCCTTAATAGAATTTGTTTGTTCGGTTTGATTATCCGGATTGTCGTTGTCCGGCAGCGGTTCGCCCTGCTCCAGCGCTGGGTCTGTGTGATCGCTATTTCTATCGAGGCGGGATTTGGGGCGGCGCTTTAGTCGCCGGTTTGACTGCTTTTCGAGGGAACAAGCCTTCGGTGCGTCCTTCCGCTCTCCGTCGTCATCTTTTGGTGCGCCCACCATGTATACGTCATATGACGACGTGGCGTTCCAGGGCCCAATAGGCGCTGGTTCTTCATCGTCTCCTTCATCGGCGTCCATACCGTCGATGTCTTCAGAGTCGAAGTCGAGCATGTCGGTTAAATCATCGATAGTGGCTACAAAGTGCGTGGTGGGTGGGCTTTGAATTTCTTCATCGTCCGTATCCCAATCTTGCTGACCGTAGTCCGGCCAGGGCTCTCCTGATAAAGAGAGACACTTTACTGATTTCATAATATCGCCGAAGGGCGAGTGCTGAAAGATGTCTGTGGTAGTAAACTCCATGATCGGCGCCCAATTGGATTCGATCGGCAGAGGCGCGAATGGTTCGGAGTCCGGAGAGGAGTCCGGCTCCTTGGAATCATGAGTCTCGCGGAGTGCGGGGCTGGCGTTCGGCTCGATCACCGTTGGGATCGCAGCCCCCGAGGCAGCGTCCAACCGCCCATCCTCGATCGGCGCAGTTGGCTCCGAATTAAGGGTCGAGGCCGATGCGGGTGCGGCCTCCAGGGCACCGTTCGGCAGCAGAGCTAGATCATGCTCATCGGGACAGTGCGGCATGCTCGGCTGTGGCTCGAATCCATCGAAGATCAAGTCCCCGCGGATGTCAGTCGTGTAGTTTAAACTTCCAAATCTGACCTGACGGCCAGGGGTGTAGCTTTTGATCTGCTCCATATGGCCAAGTGAATTGGCCCGCAGTGCGAAGCCGCCGAAGATGAAGATCTTTCCGGGGAGGAAGGTCTCACCCTGGACTGCATCGCTATTGATGATCGTAGGAGCCATCGAGCCTGACGGCGACGACACAGAGGAACTCTCAATGAAAGCACCAATGTCGGTGTCAAAACCGGCGGATCTCGGGTAGGGGGTCCCGAACTATGCGTCTATGCCGGATGGTAACAGGAGGCAAGGGACACGAAGTTTTACCCAGGTTCGGGCCCTCTTGATGGAGGTAAAACCCTACGTCCTGCTTGATTAATATTGATGATATGGGTAGTACAAGAGTATATCTACCACGAGATCGGAGAGGCTAAACCCTAGAAGCTAGCCTATGGTATGATTGTTGTGGTCTATGTTGTCCTACGGACTAAAACCCTCCGGTTTATATAGACACTGGGGAGGGTTAGGGTTACACAAAGTCGGTTACAATGGTAGGAGATCTACATATCCTTATCGCCAAGCTTGCCTTCCACGACAAGGAAAGTCCCTTCCGGACACGGGACGAAGTCTTCAATCTTGTATCTTCATAGTCCAGGAGTCCGGCTGAAGGTATAGTCCGGCCATCCGGACACCCCCTAATCCAGGACTCCCTCAGGCGCCCCGGCCTACACGTCCTTTAAGAAATTGTACAAAAGGACTCGTCGTCGTCTCACTGACATGTTGGAATGGGACCACATGTCAATGAAACATGGTGTGTAATTTCTCGTGCAAAATGCGATATGGCCGCATTGGCCCGAGGTGTCGCATGAGTTATCGACCTTTATTTTTTTAGTGGCGTGTCATTCAGTTTTGAAGCACGACTAACTGGTACTGTTTGCAGAGAAAATATAAACTACTCTACCACTACTCCACCTCTAGTACTAGTAGTATAAAAAAGATATATAGGCTGGAGCTTCAGAGTTTTCTTGCTAAGGGATTCCCACTTGCTTCCCACACTATCACCCTCTCTCCAGATCTAAAAAAGACGGCCTCTCTCTCCCTCCTCACTGGTGGTCATAGATCCGCCGGGGAAGAAAATGACGTGCAGTGTTGACACACTCGTCGTCGACGAGCGAGGTCACGTACTGACGACAAGGCCGTCCTCTCAGACCTAGCGCCCGTGCGAGATGGCCTTCGTCCCCAAGCTCGCTGCCGTAGTGCATGCAGAGGATGACGACCACGAGCGAAGCCACTTCCTGCCGACCCTCAGGTATGCTACTCTTTTTTAACTGTACCCTTATTCTATTGCCCCATCTTCCACGTCGCTGCATGTGGATCTTTTACACTCCACCATCTTCCCAATTTGCTATCCTCTGCTATGCTGGTCACGCAGACGAAAACCTTAATTTGCACTATTAAAGGAAACCCTACTTCATGCAGACTAATCCATGTTTGGGTTGAATAAGGAAAGGAAGGGAGACTGTACTGTCCAAGAGAGTAGGCATCGAACCCGCATCTAGGTTGAAAAGGGGAAAATCAGTAGCTAAGGAACGAGTCTCGTGTCTCTTGGTTGAAGAAGGGTAGAAAGGCATGCCAACGCAATAGATAATGACCAGGTCGATCGGTTTTTTGTCCTCACATAGGAAAAAGGTGGCTAAAGAGAACAAAAATGGGACGTAATCCACATATGCTTCCTGGATATTTGTTGCTCTGGGCAACCATACCTCCCTCACCACTCTATGCGTCCGTGGAGGCACATCGTACTGGTGTGCTCACTGTCCGAATGGGTCTCCCATGCTCTTATTGCCATTTTTTCTGTTAGTATAACACCAGCGGTAAAGTCAACCAATGCTACTGCTAAAGTGATGCCACATTTAACTAATGCCGCACTCAGTCTAATGCCACCGATAAATTTAAGCAATGCCATTTAATGTCTCTGGATTATTTCAGGGTTAGCTGTTGATTGTGGGTGTATTAAAGATTCTTCAGCTAAGGCATTCTAATGTTGTTGCACAGCCAGTATACCAACGATGAAACTTGTTACTACCTTCAAATTTTTGCACTATTAATGCTTATAGATTACATACCTCACTTTCATGAGATAAATCAATTTTTTCGTACAGTGTCACCTAAATGCCAAGGCGCCGATGTCATTTTATTTTGGTTAAACTGCACAAAAAATTATGAAGACAAGAGGAAAGGTCAAGAGTGTGCACCTCCTCCTTTGGCTATTGTATTGATTCGTTCGATCAAGTTTTTATGTTTGATCGATTATCAAGATTGGGATAGCAATTTTTCATGTCCACTCGAGTACGAAATGATATTTACCTTGAAGGTACATGGTTTGCAATTTTTTAATACTGTCATTAGTTAATAATGCTAGTCACCTTCAGACTTTTGTACTTGGTTTAATGCTCTTACACAGCTAGTATACCAATGATGAAACTTGTTACCTTTACATTTTGTATTGTTAATTCTTATACAAATCTTCCAGTGCTAGAGCTTATGGAAATCTGTTTAGTAAAACCATCATACTATACCCTGTAATAAAATAACTAATCTACTGTTGCACTAGCCACTGGATTAGTGTATATTTGTACTATTTGAATGGTGTTGCATTAGCGTATGGACATATATAAAGTGTGGCAAGCTTTCCCAGATATGCGCTCAAGAAAAATACTACCTATTTTTCTAAATACTGGACGTCTGGGTACTTTAAATTGAACTGCGAAAACGTCTTACATTAAGGAACAGAGGGTGTAGAGTTCACTCAAATTATCCCAGTAAAGCTAGTCACACCTTTGTTAAAATTAATGTTCATTATGTTATCGGAGGAGGTCTGTATATTTGTCTCTAATGCATGTCGACTACATACCTGACATCACGATGTAATGTTAAGTCATTTCCTTTTGTACAGTGTCACTGAATTGTCAAGGCAGTGATGGCATTTTATTTTAGTTCAACTGCACAAAATATGCTTAAAAGAAGAGGAAAGGTCAGGAATCGATCATTCTTTTAGAAATAACTATATATGCCTTTCTGACATCAGTCGTTGTTGCTTTATTTATTCCTTCAAATAGGTGGTTAGAAAACAGTCTTGCTACCTTTTCCCATTAAGAAATTGGAATGCTTATTTTTGTGAGTCTATGCTTCAACTAGTGCCACTTTTATAGTAATCACACTTTCAATATCCATGCAAATAGGGATGCTCGATTTTAGTGGAACTGCACAAAAAGTCCAACTGGTTCAACGTTAGGAGCATGTTTTCTTCCAAACCTTTATATCCAATTGGTGGCACTATGAGCTGTTCATTACGAAGGTACATGGTTTGCTACTATCTTGCTACTCTTTTTGTACTATCATTAGATAGTGATACTAGTGGTTTGCATGTGAATTTATTGGCAGGGTGGACCTACATTGGAGGTGCAGGACATGATTCAATGATTGGATGCTCAATTTCAGTTGTATCGATTTCACCTCTTCCATCACTGCGAACATGGATATCCTTGGTCTGATGAAGAATAGGCGCTATATTTCTGCTCTGAACCAGGAAATCAATTCAGTATGAAATTGTCCAGGGAAAAACATGACTGTATCAAATTGTCCAGTGCAAAACATGACAGATGCTAAGCGGAAGAGACATGTTTAAAACGAAAATACAAGGTGGGGTATATGTTTACTAGCTGCTTGATATTTGTACAGACAGAGATGTCTGCTCGTTGCTATTTTGCATACACACAAAGCGACCACAATTTTGGTTGAACTACACAAGAGAATACTATAGTCACTGCATGCAGTGCCATTTGAAAATAGACATAGAAAGATTGGATAGTCACTTCATGGACTGCAGAAAAGTAGTACTGTACTATTTATTGGCCAACACTAGGTGCTTCATTGCTTTGGTGTTATTATACAATGGGCATCATTTTGCCTAAGTTAATGTTTGTATTCCGAAAATAGTCTCGCCGTGTGATCGAGAGAAGACCAAATCATATTGAAGTGGATGTTCCTCCATCATGTGTGGTTCATTCTCATGGTTCCAGCTGTTGGTGAAACCACTTACGCTTGCAAGAGGAATTGTAGACTTCACAAACAAATTTGTCTTTCAGTCTGTAATGAATGTTGGCCAAGAGAAGCATCCATGTTAGTAGGAAGAACAGATGTTTTTTCTAGATCTTTGCTTTCGGAGCTACATATTCGTATATGATCTGTGAATCATTGAGATGCATTAACATGTTGATCTTATGTACGGGAATCATACTAGTTGGTTTTGAATTTGGGCTACTATTGTGAACATATTACAATACCAGGCCTGTGAGTCTCGTGTGAAAATTTTGAACAAATCGGCTCTTACTGTTGTGCACAACATGATCCTTATTTCTGTGTTCTCAGTGTTTACAAGTTACTAACAGTTCCTTATTTCTGTTCGCTCAGTGTTTACAAGTTACTGATCTTTTACTACCTAGCCTACTAATGCGCTCCTGGCAGTTTTAGTTCCGACGCAAGATCCGAAGTGGTAGTTTTTTGAATAAAAATGCCTACCTCTGAAGAAACGGACAAGATGGTCTGAAGAAAATGCCATGCGAATCTGAAGAAACTGCCAGCAAAAACGTTCGCAAATGCCTTATCTCCCAGCGAACGTTCATCAGCTAATGCGATCATACACATACACCATCCGACCTACTCGATCCTACACGTACACTATCCGACCTACTCGATCCTACACGGATAAATAATGGATCACGCACGTACTACCTCCTTTCCGGTTTGCAGGGCTCTATTGAAAAAATGACCTACTCGATCCTACACGAATAAATAGCAGATCACGCACGTACTACCTCCTTTCCAGTTTGCAGGGCTTAATTCAAAAATCTAACCAACCAAGGTACATCATGAGTGGTGGAATCATTTTTGACAAGGAGGGAGTACCTCATCTGGATGATTCGAGTAAACTCGTTTGACAGCCATGCTGATGTGAGACCCAGCATGAACGGGATGCACCACTGACGGGATGGGACGACACAGTCATAATGTCAGTTTTTCTAGTTTTCCACGGCAAGCTGGTGCGCTAAGCCATGCCTGCTTATGCGTTGCATTCCGATGACTGCGATGACCGTCGCGTTTCCCGCGACACGCTAGTTCGCCTACCTTCTGCCTATAATTACTATTTCCCGGGCTTCTCCGGTGGCACCATCACCCAACTCGCCCTATCCTCATAAACCCCCACCGGCCCGGCGTCACTCGCCATTTATCCTCGCTCTCGCCACGTCCACCATGCCCCCACTCGTCCGCGATAGGCGACTGATACGTCTCCAACGTATCTATAATTTTTGATTGCTCCATGCTATATTATCTACTGTTTTGGACAAGATTGGGCTTTATTATCCACATTTATATTCTTGTTGGGACTAACCTATTAACCGGAGGCCCAGCCCAGAATTGTTGTTGTTTTTGCCTATTTCAGTGTTTCAAAGAAAAGGAATATCAAACAGAGTCAAAACGGAATGAAACCAACTGGAGAAGTTTATTTTGGAAGGAAAGCTACCGGAAAAACTTGGACTGCACATCAGGAAAGGAACGAGGGAGCCACGAGGCAGGGGGCGCGCCCACCACCCTCATGGGCCCCTCGTGTTTCCCCTGACGTACTTCTTTCACCCATATATACCCACGTACCCTAAAACTATCGAGGGGCAGAATAGATCGGGTGTTCCGCCGCCAGAAGCCTCCGTAGCCATCGAAAGCCAATCTAGACCCGTTCCAGCACCCTGTCAGAGGGGGAATCCTTCTTCGGTGGCCATCTTCATCATCCCGGTGCTCTCCATGACGAGGAGGGAGTAGTTCTCCCTCGGGGCTGAGGGTATGTAGCAATAGCTATGTGTTTGATCTCTCTCTCCGTGTTCCTGAGGTGGTACGATCTTGATGTATCGCGAGCTTTGCTATTGTAGTTGGATCGTATGATGTTTTCTCCCCCCTCTACTCTCTTGTAATGGATTGAGTTTCCCCTTTGAAGTTATCTTATCGGATTGAGTCTTTAAAGATTTGAGAACACTTGATGTATGTCTTGCCGTGCGTATCTGTGGTGACAATGGGATACCACGTGAATCACTTGATGTATGTTTTGGTGATCAACTTGCGGGTTCCGCCCATTAACCTATGCATAGGGGTTGGCACACGTTTTCGTCGTGATTCTCCGGTAGAAACTTTGGGGCACTCTTTGAGGTTCTATGTGTTGGTTGAATAGATGAATCTGAGATTGTGTGATGCATATCGTATAATCAGACCCATGGATACTTGAGGTGACATTGGAGTATCTAGGTGACATTAGGGTTTTGGTTGATTTGTGTCTTAAGGTGTTATTCTAGTACGAACTCTAGGGCTGTTTGTGACACTTATAGGAATAGCCCAACGGATTGATTGGAAAGAATAACTTTGAGGTGGTTTCGTACCCTACCATAATCTCTTCATTTGTTCTCCGCTATTAGTGACTTTGGAGTGACTCTTTGTTGCATGTTGAGGGTAGTTATATGATCCAATTATGTTATTATTGTTGAGGGAACTTGCACTAGTGAAAGTATGAACCCTAGGCCTTGTTTCAACGCATTGCAATACCATTTACGCTCACTTTTATCATTAGTTACCTTGCTGTTTTTATATTTTCAGATTACAAATACCTTTATCTACCATCCATATACCACTTGTATCACCATCGCTTCACCGAACTAGTTCACCTATAGAATTTACCATTGTATTGGGTGTGTTGGGGACACAAAAGACTCTTTGTTATTTGGTTGCAGGGTTGCTTGAGAGAGACCATCTTCATCCTACGCCTCCTACGGATTGATAAACCTTAGGTCATCCACTTGAGGGAAATTTGCTACTGTCCTACAAACCTCTACACTTGGAGGCCCAACAATGTCTACAAGAAGAAGGTTGTGTAGTAGACATCAAGCTCTTTTCTGGCGTCGTTGCCGGGGAGGTGAGTACTTGAAGGTATATCTTTAGATCTTGCAATCGAATCTTTTGTTTCTTGTTTTAGCACTATTTTAGTTTATAAAAGAAAACTATATAAAAATGGAATTAAGTTTGCCTCATACGCTTCATCTTTTTCATATCTTTCGTGAGTATGATGGAAAGGAAAATTGTGCCAAAGTGTTAGAAGAAGAATGCATTAAAATGTTTGGCACTAAATCTTTGAATGATGAGCATGATTGCAATGTTGTTAGTATGAACTCCTTGAATATCCATAGTACTAATGATGATTGCACTAGTTATGATGAAATTGTCTCCTATAAACATGTCAATTTTTGTGGAGTGCATTGGGTTTGCAAATACATACCAAATAGGGAAGATAGATATTGCAAGAGGGATAAGTACTTAGAAACTAAATTGTTGCAAGAAAGTCTTGATGATTGTGCTGAAAAATTCAATATTTTTCACGCCCCTTGTGAACTTTGCAATGAACATGGTCATTTAAATCTCCAATGCAAATTGTTTCATGACCGAATCGTATCCAAAAATTGTGGTAACTTGATTACCCTTGAGCATCATAAAGAGCTTAGTCTTCTTTTGGGGTATGAGGAAATGAAATGTATAACTGAGGGTATTCCAAAGTTTAATCTTGATAGATTTCTTGATTTTGATCTAGAGAAGATTTATATGTATTGTGCGGTGAATTGCATTGAAAATCCTTATATTGCCAATTACATAAAGAAAAGAAAAGAAATAGAAGATGAAGAGAATAGTAATGAAAGGGAAGAGACTTCCCAATATCCTCCTATTATTTCTTATGATGAATCAGGTAATGAGGAGGAGCCTCCTATTCAACCAATCTCATTAATAAGGAGCTCCAAAAAGAGGATTGAACCCACACATGATGTGGTGAAGAAGAAGAAATGAAAAAGGAAGAGAGGTAAAAAGATATCTCTCCCAAATAATGCTGCTCCTATTACTATTGTGCCTCATTAAAATATAATTACGGAAGATAATGATACTTCTTATGATCTTGAAAATCTTTTTGGCACTTGCTTGGAAGAATATGATAGTTGCTATACTATTGGTGCTATCCATACTATTAATGATGAGAGTGATTATGCTTATGATATGAAAAGTCCTAAGCTTGGGGATGCTATGTTTGATGAAGATGATGTTTTTGAGAATATATTTTCTGCAATTAATGTTTGTCACAAGCTTGGGGATGCTACCTTTAATGAAGATGATATTTTTAGTCTCCCAAGTTTTGATATGCAAATTTGGGAGAGTGATTATGCTTAATGAAGAATGCTTTAGGTGCATTAAGCATAATC
Organism: Triticum urartu; assembly: GCF_003073215.2. Classification (NCBI taxonomy): domain Eukaryota; kingdom Viridiplantae; phylum Streptophyta; class Magnoliopsida; order Poales; family Poaceae; genus Triticum; species Triticum urartu. Next base: position 429,333,371 of record NC_053028.1, on the reverse strand, counting down.
ACTCTCCCAAACTTGCATTAAGCATAATCACTCTCCCAAACTTGGACCTTTAATGAAGAATGCTTTAGGTGCTGGTTATATTGTTGAATTCATTCATTATGCTACTGAAAATTATTATGAGGGAGGAACATATGCTTGTAGGAATTGCAATAATATCAAGTTTCCTCTTTATGTGCTTAAAGTTTTGAAGTTATGCTTGTTTTGCTTTCCTACGCAAGTTGATTCTTTTTCCCACAAGTTGTTTTCTCACAAAATCCCTATGCATAGGAAGTAGGTTAGAATTAAATGTTCTAGTCATATTCTTCATGATGCTCTCTTTATGTTTCAATTCTTACCCTTTATGTGAGAATCATTGAAATCATCATGCCTAGCTAGGGGCGTTAAACGATAGCGCTTGTTGGGAGGCAACCCAATTTTATATTTGCTCATTGCTTTTTGCTCCTTTTTAGTAATAAATAATTTATCTAGCCTCTGTTATGATTGAGTTTTTATGTTTTAATTAGTGTTTGTGCCAAGTAGAACCTTTGGGAAGACTTGGGGAAAGTCTTTGTGATCCTGCTGTAAAAAAATAGAAACTTTAAGCGCTCACGAGAATTGCTGCCATTTTTATTTGGAGAGTGGTATTTAGTTAATTCTTTTTGAAGATGATTAATAGATAAATTCCTAAGGTCCAGAAATTTATGTGAGAATTTTAGGAGTTCCATAAGTATACGTTTGATCCAGATTACTACAGACTGTTCTGTTTTTGACAAATTCTGTTTTCGATGTGTTGTTTGCTTATTTTGATGAATCTATGAGTAGTATCGGAGGGTATGAACCATAGATAAGTTGGAATACAGTATATATTACACTAATATGAATTTATAATGAGTTCACAACAGTACCTAAGTGGTGATTTATTTTCTTATACAAACAGAGCTTACGAGTTTTCTGTTAAGCTTTGTGTTGCGAAGTTTTCAAGTTTTGGGTAAAGATTCGATGGACTATGGAATAAGGAGTGGAAAGAGCCTAAGCTTGGGGATGACCAAGGCACCCCAAGATAATATTCAAGGACAACCAAAAGCCTAAGCTTGGGGATGCCCCAGAAGGCATCCCCTCTTTCGTCTTCGTTCATCGGTAACTTTACTTGGAGCTATATTTTTATTCACCACATGATATGTGTTTTGCTTGGAGCGTCATTTTATTTTATTTAGTTTTGCTTGCTGTTTGAATAAAATACCAAGATCCGAAATTCTTAAATGTTAGAGAGTCTTCAGATAGTTGCATAATTATTCGACTACTCATTGATCTTCACTTATATCGTTCGGAGTAGTTTGTCATTTGCTCTAGTGCTTCACTTATATCCTTTTAGAGCACGGTGGTGGTTTTATTTTATAGAAATAGATGAACTCTCATGCTTCACTTATATTATTTTGAGAGTCTTTAATAGCATGGTAATTTGCTTAAATAATCCTAATATGCTAGGTATTCAAGATTAGTAAAAAAATTCTTATGAGTGTTTTGAATACTAAGAGAAGTTTGATGCTTGATGATTGTTTTGAGATATGGAGGTAATAATATCAAAGTTGTGCTAGTTGAGTAGTTGTGAATTTGAGAAATGCTTTTGTTGAAGTTTGCAATTCCCGTAGCATGCACGTATGGTAAACATTGTGTAACAAATTTGAAACATGAGGTGTTATTTGATTGTCTTCCTTATGAGTGGCGGTCGGGGACGAGCGATGGTCCTTTCCTACCAATCTATCCCCCTAGGAGCATGCACGCAGTGCTGAGGTTTTTGACGACTTGTAGATTTTTGCAATAAGTATGTGAGTTCTTTATGACTAATGTTGAGTCCATGGATTATACACACTCTCACCCTTCCATCCTAGCTAGCCTCTTCGGTACCGTGCATTGCCCTTTCTCACATTGAGAGTTGGTGCAAACCTCGCTGGTGCATCCAAACCCCATGATATGATACGCTCTTTCACACATAAACCTCCTTATACCTTCCTCAAAACATCCACCATACCTACCTATTATGGCATTTCCATAGCCATTCCGAGATATATTGCCATGCAACTTTCCACCATTCCGTTTATTATGACATGCATCACCATTGTCGTATTTCTTTGCATGATCATGTAGTTGACATCGTATTTGTGGCAAAGCCACCGTTCATAATTTTTCATACATGTCACTCTTGATTCATCGCAATCCCGATACACCGCCAGAGGCATTCATATAGAGTCATACTTTGAGTTGTAAATAAATGGAAGTGTGATGATCATCATTAGTAGAGCATTGTCCCCAAAAAAGAAGAAGAAGGCCAAATAAAAAAGGGAAAGGCCAAATAAAAAAGAAGAAGAAAGGCAAAAAAAGGGAAATGACAAAAAAAGGGACAATGCTACTACCCTTTTTCCACAATTGTGCTTCAAAGTAGCACCATGATCATTATGATAGAGAGTCTCTTGTTTTGTCACTTTCATATACTAGTGGGAATTTTCATTCTAGAACTTGGCTTGTATATTCCAACAATGGGCCTCCTCAAGTGCCCTAGGTCTTCGTGAGCAAGCAAGTTGGATGCACACCCACTTAGTTTCTTTTGTTGAGCTTTCATACATTTATAGATCTAGTGCATCCGTTGCATGGCAATCCCTACTCCTTGCATTAATATCAATCGATGGGCATCTCCATAGCCCATTGATTAGCCTCGTTGTTGTGAGACTTTCTCCTTTTTGTCTTATTCACATAACCCCATCATCATATTCTATTCCACCCATAGTGCTATGTCCATGGCTCGTGCTCATATATTGCATGAAAGTTTATAGGTTTGAGATTACTAAAGTATGAAACAATTGCTTGGCTTGTCATCGGGGTTATGCATGATGAGAGCATTCTTGCATGACGAAAATGGAGCATGACTAAACTATATGATTTTGTAGGGATGAACTTTCTTTGGCCATGTTATTTTGAGAGGACATAATTGCTTAGTTAGTATGCTTGAAGTATTATTATTTTTATGTCAATATGAACTTTTGTCTTGAATCTTTTGGATCTTAACATTCATACCACAATTAAGAAGAATTACATTGAAATTATGCCAAGTAGCACTCCGCATCAAATATTCTTTTTTATCATTTACCTACTCGAGGACGAGCAGGAATTAAGCTTGGGGATGCTTGATACGTCTCCATAGTATCTATAATTTTTGATTGCTGCATGCTATATTATCTACTGTTTTGGACAATATTGGGCTTTATTGTCCACTTTTATATTCTTTTTGGGACTAACCTATTAACCGGAGGCCCAGCCCAGAATTGCTGTTTTTTTGCCTATTTTAGTGTTTCGAAGAAAAGGAATATCAAACGGAGTCGAAACGGAATGAAACCAACTGGAGAAGTTATTTTTGGAAGGAAAGCTACCGGAAAAACTAGGAGTGCACGTCAGGAAAGGAACGAGGGAGCCAAGAGGCAGGGGGCGCGCCCACCCCCCTCGGGCGCGCCCTCCACCCTCGTGGGCCCCTCGTGGCTCCCCTGACGTCCTTTTTTCACCCATATATACCCATGTACCCTAAAACTATCGAAGGGCAGAATAGATCGGGAGTTCCGCCGCCAGAAGCCTCCGTAGCCACCGAAAGCCAATCTAGAACCGTTCCGGCACCCTGCCGAAGGGGGAATCCTTCTCCGGTGGCCATCTTCATCATCCCGGTGCTCTCCATGACTAGAAGGGAGTAGTTCTCCCTCGGGGCTGAGGGTATGTACCAATAGCTATGTGTTTGATCTCTCTCTCTCTCTCGTGTTCCTGAGGTGGTACGATCTTGATGTATCGCGAGCTTTGCTATTGTAGTTGGATCGTATGATGTTTTCTCCCCCCTCTACTCTCTTGTAATGGATTGAGTTTCCCCTTTGAAGTTATCTTATCGGATTGAGTCTTTAAAGATTTGAGAACACTTGATGTATGTCTTGCCGTGCGTATCTGTGGTGACAATGGGATACCACGTAAATCACTTGATGTATGTTTTGGTGATCAACTTGCTGGTTCCGCCCATTAACCTATGCATAGGGGTTGGCACACGTTTTCGTCGTGATTCTCCGGTAGAAACTTTGGGGCACTCTTTGAGTTCTATGTGTTGGTTGAATAGATGAATCTGAGATTGTGTGATGCATATCGTATAATCATACCCACGGATACTTGAGGTGACATTGGAGTATCTAGGTGACATTAGGGTTTTGGTTGATTTGTGTCTTAAGGTGTTATTCTAGTACGAACTCTAGGGCTTGTGACACTTATAGGAAATAGCCCAACGGATTGATTGGAAAGAATAACTTTGAGGTGGTTTCGTACCCTACCATAATCTCTTCATTTGTTCTCCGCTATTAGTGACTTTGGAGTGACTCTTTGTTGCATGTTGAGGGATAGTTATATGATCCAATTATGTTATTATTGTTGAGGGAACTTGCACTAGTGAAAGTATGAACCCTAGGCCTTGTTTCAACGCATTGCAATACCGTTTACGCTCACTTTTATCATTAGTTACCTTGCTGTTTTTATATTTTCAGATTACAAATACCTTTATCTACCATCCATATACCACTTGTATCACCATCTCTTCACCGAACTAGTGCACCTATACAATTTACCATTGTATTGGGTGTGTTGGGGACACAAAAGACTCTTTGTTATTTGGTTGTAGGGTTGCTTGAGAGAGACCATCTTCATCCTACGCCTCCTACGGATTGATAAACCTTAGGTCATCCACTTGAGGGAAATTTGCTACTGTCCTACAAACCTCTGCACTTGGAGGCCCAACAACGTCTACAAGAAGAAGGTTGTGTAGTAGACATCAGCGACACCGGAGGCGGTCACCGCCGGAACTAGTGTTTGGTTTTTCATCGGAAGGCAGACAGAGGGAGGAGGCATTCTATCGGTGTTTAGATGGCAATGCGGACTATGAGGAGTTGTTGGAGCGTGACCGCCTGGCGGAGGAGCAGCGTATTGCCGATTTGCGACGCCAGCGGGACATGGAGCAGCAATGCACCGACACTCTGAGTCGCGAGCAGAGCGCCCGCAACTGGGCCGACTACGTGGAGGCTGGCGCCCGGCAAATAGCCCTGGAGGCTGTCGGGCATGCACGCGTTCGCGATGCCAATTTTTACTACCAGCTCGTCAAGTGGGTTTCCCACATAGAAGCCAAAGCTTCGGTGGACCACGCTGGCATGGAAAGGGCCAACGCGCGCGAGCAACGCACCCTATGGCACCTCTGGCAAGTCCGAGGCGAGGCGGAGGACGCCGGTGCCAGCGTTTAGCGTGTACCGCAGATGGCGGCTGGCATCGTCTAGTTAGCTAAGAGTAAGTTAGTACTTGTACGCTACTAGAGTATTAGTGGGAGTAGATAGTTAACTTGGCTATGATGGTTGTCAACGTGGAAGTTCAGTACTCTATATGTGGATCAGACCTGTTACTTTGCTCTGAATGTTGAACATTCTGTTAGAACGTATGGAATGGGTTGTTATTTTTTAAAATGGGTTGTATTTGTCCTCCACGGGTTTAGAGGCTGACTTGTGGGCCTACTAAGTTGACGTGTACACAATCAGGAGATGATTGTATGTGGAGAGGATGACAGCAGGGACCCGCCAAGGTCATGGCAGTACGCAAGCAAGTGCCTCCTTATTTCAAGCCAATAAAAAATGGCTCCTCCTAGTGGATTTCTGACATTTGGGTCCCATTCCATTGTCAACGTAGTCAATAAAGAAGAGAATTGCACAACGAGCGGCTAACACCAGGGACCCAGCAGCTCGCCTAGTTATTTTTGTTTTGGGTTAATTTGATAAATGCCACTCCCAATCTGGTGTTTCCGTGAAATGCCACTGCAATTTCCAAACTTTGAAAAATGCCATTTCATGCCATTTCCAATGGCATTTTTCGAAGTCTACAGTGGCGTTTCTCAAAGTTTGGAAATTGCAGTGGCATTTTTATGAATCGCCATAATTGGAGTGGCATTTATCTAATTTGTTTTTCAGACGGAAGCAGGGTGTCAACTGGGCTGTGCGGGGCACTCTGGCCTGTCTAGACAACCTTCTCTTTTATGTTTACCACAGACCAGCCTAGTAGTTTTTTTTCTTTCTGAAAATGGCTAGCCCGGTTTTTTGTGATTTGCCAAGTAAGTCTCTTTATCAGGCCTGTTGGGCTGCAAATCTTTCAAGACGAGGAGAGCTCATTCGGCTGGCCGAGAAAATGGCCTATCAGTAATGAGAAATGGGTTGTACATTTTTAAAACACATCAAACCGACAATTAGTTTCAAATTTCATTTTTTTTATTTCAAGATTTTAAATTGCATTGATTTTTATGCGTGGAAAACTTTTGGATTTTATATTGATATACATTTATTTTTAAAATCAGTTTGAATGTGACTCGAAATTTCAGGATTAAAAACAGTTCAGACTGCACCGAAATATGCAAAATTTCATATAATTTTTTACCGTGGCCACAATATGGGCTGTAATGCTAACAAAAAGAATATGGGCTCCAAAAAAACCTTAAGAATTAGCAAATGGGTTGTAAATTATTAGAAATAATGGCAGATGGGCTGTATGGTGTTTTCCATAGATTTGAGGCTTCCCTAAAAAAAAGGTTGACGCACAAGCACTGACTGTTGGATGTCCATCCAACGGCCGTCGTGTTTCTTCAATCTCTGCTCCTACTCCAGCCGCTCAAACAAGCGCTGGCGGGACTGCCTGCTCCCTCCTCCCCGCGGCCGGCTGTGGTGCCGTGCAGGCCTCACCGCCCCACCGTACTCCCATTGCTGGCCTAGCCGTCCCTCCTCTCACCCACACCTGCTGTTATTCTCCGACAATGGTAGACGAACCAGTAAACCCTCGTACAGTCGTATTCCCCTCCACGTGGGAAACAACTGCCAAGTCTTCCCTGGCTCCATGTCATTCCCTTCCTAGGCCTTGTCGTCGTCCACCGCCCTGGTGCTCTCGGCATGGCCTGGTCAACGTGGTCAACGACCGATATGCATCTGAAGTGGACTGTATACGTGGAGAGGCTGACAGCTGGGTCCACGGCCACACGCAAGGAAATGCCTCCTTATTACGCACAAAATAATGATTCCTCCACCTGACATCTGGGACCCACTGAAAGGGCCTCTGTATTTCACGAAAAAAATGTTACCGCCGCTGACAGCTCGGACCCACCAGCTATATCTTCGCATGCAAGGAAGTGCCTCCTTATTACGCACATAAAAATGAATACTCCCCCTAGTAGCTGGGACCCAGTATAGTGGGAGGCTGACTTGTGGGCCTACTAAGTTGACGGGGACGGAGGGCTTTGTCAACTTAGTCAATATGCACGATTCTAGCTCAAGTGACCGTACGATGTCCATCCAACGGCCGTAGTGCTTCTTGAACCTCTGGTCTTCTTGCTCCGGCCGCCCAAACCAGCGCCGGTCGTGCCTCGTTCTCCTGCCTCCCGTGGCCGGCTACGATACCGCGGAGGCCTCACCGCCCCCTACTACTCCCACCGCTGGCCAGGCCATACCTCTACTCACCCACACCCCTAAAATTCTGTGGCGACGGTAGCCTCACACCGCGGCGAACCAGTGAACCCTCATACTCCTCTACGCATGGGCATCCACTGCCACATCTTCTCGGGCTCCGCGTCTTCCCCTTCCTAGGCCTCGGTGTCGTCCACCGCCCTGGTGCTCTCGGCGCGACGTGGTCAACGTGGTCAAGGAACGGCTTCCATCGGACGTGGACTGTACGTGGAGAGGCTGACAGCTGGGTCCACGGCCGCAGCAAGGAAGTGCCTCCTTATTACGCGGAAAATAATGATTGCTCCACCTGACAGTAGGGACCCATCGGACGGGCATCCGTATTTCACAAAAAAATGTTTCCCCACTGACTGCTAGGACCTACCAGCTACATCTTCGCACGCAAGGAAGTGTGTTTGGGCAAAAAAAATGATCTGCCCCCTGACTGCTGGGACCCACCAGCTACATCTTCGCACGCAAGGAAGTGCCTGACAGTCAGGACCCACCTGGTCGAAGCATACATAGCGTTCTCATTCTGGTCGCGAACGTGTATGTACATATTGGTCGATGTAGAGGCGCGCACGTAGCATGTACACGTACGTACAGCGGCCAGTGTGCAAGAAAGAAAATACGGCCACGTACGTACATACGGGCGGGGTCTCGAATGCCTACTCACGCATACATACGGCCAGGGCTCGTGTACATGGCTGGGTCAGAACGGTGAAACAGCGTCGTTGTCATGTTCATGGGGAGCCAACCGGCTGGGTCGGAACGGAATGCGTCGTCGTGTTCGTCGGGAGGGCTTGGACGGAACAGCCGATGGAAACGAGGCCTGGTGTACCGTAGAATGAAGGAAACAGCCTTGTGTTCGACTGGCCACGGTCGAAACGGGGTCATGTTCATCGGGATGGGTCTGGTGTACCGCAAAACGGAGGAAATGGACCTCCTACGGTCGAAACGGGGGTCCTGTTCATCGGGAGGGGTGTGGCATACATCAAAACGGAGGAAACGGACTTGTGTTGGAGCGCTATGGTCGAAATAGGGTCATGTTCATCGGGAGGGGTGTGGTGTACCGCAAAATGGGACTCCACGGGATACTGTTCATCTCCACCATCGACCCACTCCAGCCTCCATGGGCTACTGTTCATCCACCGTCGACCTCCTCCAGCCTCCACCTGTGACTGTTCACCCACGGGCTCCTGTTCATCCAGCCTCCACCGTGCGCTACTCCATCGGGTACTGTTCAACCAGCCCTCTCCACACTGGCTCCTGTTCAACCACCCCTCCACGGGCTACTGTTCATCTAGCCCTCCACTGTCTACTGTTCATCCAGCCCTCCACGGGGTCGTCCTGTTCATCCAGCCCCAACCGGCTCGATCGATCGGGGTCCTGTTCATCCAGAGGCAACACCACGGGGTCCTGTTCATCCACCCCCACCGGGAACTGTTCATCCAAACCACCCAGCAACACTCACTGTTCATCCAGAGGTAGCATCGATCGGCTTCAGTTAGCATCAGTAGCGAAGGAATCGCTCGATCAGGTACAGTTAACAACCATCGATCGATCGCTCGGGTTCAGTAACACGTAGCCTGTAGTGCAATTGCTCGGATTCAGTAGGCGAATGCCTCACTCGGGTTCAGTTAGAGCCCAACACCTCGCACCCACGTGCGTGCGTGTATGAGAGAAACGAACAAACCTCCGTGCATCGCTCGTTTCTGACCACCCATCGTAACCGGGAACACCCCGATATTTTCCTCGCCCTCGCTTCTACCATTGTTTTTTTCGAAATGGACGGCCCAAAGAATGTCATGCAGCTGCGTCTCCGGCCCGCCCAGGATGAAAAGCCCATTTTCTGTCATGATTTTTTGTCATAGAAGTAGGAGCCCACTACATCTATGATGATACCAGGTTTTGTCACAATTATCGTCATAGAAGTGTCATAAGTATGACAGATTTTTTTTCGTTTGGCCCAAGATGTCACGGATGTGTCTTTTTTGTAGTGCTTCCTCAAAACACCGGGCATGAACCCTGCGGCTATGATAGCGGCACAGGGCTTGCTGGTAGCGTGCAGCACGCGTAGCAGCTCGGAGACGGTTCTCCTTGAGTAGCACAACATCGTCACGCCGGTGCCGATCTTACGCTACTTCATCATAGGCAAGCACTCGAGAGGACCTGTAAATGAGTTCCATGGGGATAACTGGTTCTGCCCCACAAACTAGGGAGAAGGGAGTCTTCCCGGTAGCTTGGTTTGGTGTCGTTCTGAGGGACTAGAGAACTACCAGCAGCTCGTCGATCCACCGCCTGCCGTGCTTCTACAGCATATCGAAGGTTCTTGTTTTGAGTCCTCGCAACACTTTAGTGTTCGGCCTCTCAGCTTGTACATTGCTTCTGGGATATGCGATAGAGGCAAATGAGATCTTGCTTCCGAGGGCATGAACATATTGCATGAAGGCATGGCACGTGAACTGGGTGCCATTGTCGGTAATGATCCTTGCTGGGACTCCAAAACGGCACACCAATTCCTTTAAGGACTTGATAGATGACTGAGCAGTCACCTTTCTCACAGTAGCTACTTCTGACCACTTTGTAAACTTGTCGATAGCAACGAACAAGAACTCAAAGCCCTATGCATCTCGGGGGAAAGGGCCGAGGATATCGAGCCCTCAAACTGAAAACAACCATGACAAAGGGATTGTCTGAAGAGCTTGTGCAGGCAGGTGTATGGAATGGAACTGGCAGGCTTCACACTTGGTGACTAGATCGACCGCATCTTGGAGGGCTGTGGGCCAATAGAATCCTTGCCGGAATGCTTTCCCAACTAATGCCCTTGATCCAATGTGGGAGCTGCACATGCCTTTGTGTATCTCAGCCAACAGTTCCTTTCCTTCTTCCCAGCAGATGCACTTCAATTTCACACTGTTGGGCCTCCTTCTATACAGAGTGTCATCGACAAACTGATACATACTGGCCCTCTGGGCTACACTTTCAGCCTCATCTTGGTCATCGGGAAGTTCTTCAGTTTGGAGAAAGTGGACTATGTGCCTTGCCCAAGTTGGAGCCTAGGGCTCAGCAACAAGGACTAGCGGCACCTCCTCAACTGCGGGGGCACGTTCCTTGTTCGCGGGGACCAAAGGCCCGGCTGGATGGTGCGGTCCTGCAAGTGATGGGGAGTTGTTTTCGGCAGGGTCCCTACCAGGAGCCCCGGGAGGCTCTACCGTGAGAGGCTTACCAGAGTCCATCTTTCTCCTTTTTCGGGCCATTGTTGCTGGGGATATGGATGGCTGAGTAAGATGGAGAACAAAAGTTCCTGGTTCCACAGGTAGCTTCTGTGCAGCACACTTTGATAGATGATTAGCTATGCTATTTTCTACACGGGGTACGTTCTCTGTTTTCAATCTGTTAAAGCGTTCCTCCCATCTTCTCACTTCCTCGATGTACGCCTCCATCAATGGACTTTGATAATCCTTGTTGACTTGTCTCACCACAAGCTGTGAATCTCCTCGAATGATCAGCTTCTTAATTCCCAATTCTGCAGCAATCCTTAGCCCGGCAAGGAGCCCTTCATACTCTGTTGTATTGTTGGTTGCCTCTTCCTGGGCAAAGTGCATCTGGATGACGTACTTCAAGTGCTCCCCAGAGGGGGCAAAGGGAAGCATGCCAACCCCTGCACCTTGTAAGGAAAAGTCACCATCGAAATACATGATCCATTCTTGGGGCGCTTCCTTGCCGGGGATAACCGTTTCTTGTATTTTCTCATCAGGGGATGGCATCCATTATGCAATAAACTCTGCCAATGCCCTGCTCTGAGTTTTGGATGTACTCTCAAACCTCAGGCCAAAGCTGGATAACTCCAAAGCCCACTCCACTATTCTGCCAGTAGCCTCAGGGTTTCGGAGTATCCTTTGCATAGTTTCCTTGAGGCCATGATCTCATGGGCTTGGAAGTAGTGGCGCAGTTTCCTTGAGGCCATGATGAGACCAAAGATCAACTTTTGCACACAAGAGTACCTCGATCTAGCTCCTTGTAGCAAGGAACTGATGAAGTACACTAGGCGCTACACCACTTTCTTCCTTGCCGTGTCCTTGGGGTCTCCCTCGCTGTTGTGCTCCCTTCTGTCCTGATCCTTATCTGGCTTTGTCAAGCGTTGCTCACTTTCTACTTCTTCCACTTCCCGTTGTGCCACCAAGGCTGCACTAACCACTAGATTGGTTGCCGCCAAGTATAGTAGCAATGGTTCTTGTGGTTTGGGGGTAACCAAGGTGGGTACAGAAGACAAGTAGGCCTTCAACTCTTGCAAAGACACAGCTGCTTCTAGGGTCCACTTCATGGGCCCTTCCTTTTTCAAGATTTTGAAGAACGGCAGGGCACGCTCGGCAGACTTGGAAATGAATCTTCTTAGCGCGGCAACGCACCCCGTCAGATGCCTCATGTCCTTGACTGTCTTGGGTTCCTGGATTTGCTTGATAGCTTTGATCTCGTCGGGGTTAGCTTCGATCCCTCGATGGGACACAAAGAACCCAAGTAGCTTACCGGAGGGAACACCAAACACACACTTCTCCGGGTTGAGCTTCAAGTTGATCTTGCGTAAATTAGCAAATGTCTCCTCCAAATCTAGGATAAGGGTTGCTCTGTCCTTGGTCTTGACCACAATATCATCCATATAAGCCTCAATGTTTCTGTGTAGTTGTGGCTCAAAACCAATCTGGACTGCCTTTGCAAAAGTTGACCTAGCACTCTTTAACCCGAATGGCATGCGGACAAAGTAGTACTACCACATGCGGTGATGAATGAAGTCTTCTCTTCGTCTTCTTTAGACATGAAGATTTGGTGATTTCCAGAATATGCATCCAAAAAGGAGAGCAAATTGCAGCCTGAAGTGGAATGCACAATATGATCAATATGCGGCAAGGGAAATGGGTCCTTCGGGCAAGCCTTGTTGAGATCTGTGAAATCTATGCACAGCCTCCATTTCCCGTTAGCCTTGCGAATGACCACCAGATTTCTAACCATGTTGGATGTAGCACTCCTCTGACCAAACCACCTGCCTCAAGCTTCTTAATCTCTTCTGCAATAAACTGCTGCCTCTCCAAGGCCTGCTTCCGAACTTTCTACTTGACAAATCAGGCATGTGGGCAGACAACAAGGTGGTGCTCGATTACCTCCCTGGGAACACCAGGGATATCAGATGGTTGCCAGGCAAACACATCGATATTCGCTCGCAGGAAGGCAACGAGCGCGCTTTACTATTTGTAATCAAGGGCAGTGCTGATAGTTAAGGTACCATCAATGCCAACCAGCCCTGACGGGACCTTCTTCACTTGTGGTGCAGCAACCTTGGATCTCTTGCTGTTGGAACTTTCCAGTAAGTCATCAATAGGCGCGACGCACTCCGAAGAGGTACGCTTCTCGAATTCCTTGTTGTCGTCCCTGATATCCTTCTTCTTTCCTATGCTCTCCTTGTCAGGAACTACTGCTTCCGCTGCTTGTGCCGCGACTGCGTCCTGGTACATCTTATCCACGCAAATGATTGTGTCCTTCTCATCTGATGGGATGGAAATGACTCCTACTGGCCTAGGCATCTTCAAGGTGTTGTAGGCATAGTGAGATGCTGCCATGAATTTAGCCAGGGTTGGGCGTCCAAGTATCCCATTCTATGGTAGGGGGAGGTCGACCACATCAATCACAATCTTCTCAGTCCGGTAGTTCAGTTGTCCCCCAAATGTCATGGACAACGTGATATTTCCCTTAGGATGACTCCTGTCGGGATTAACTCCTTGAAACGTGCGCGTGTCCTTTAGTTCTTCCTCTGGAAGTTTGCTGATGTCCTTTGGGGAAATCAGATTCAACCAAGCCCCGCCATCAACCGACATCTTTGTGACTTTGAGGTTGCGAATTTTTGGAGAGACTAACCATGGCAAACATCCTACTGCAGTGGTATGGTCAGGATGGTCCTCTTCATCGAAGATGATGGGCGTGCGTGACCATTTGAGCGGCTTCCGAGCCTCTGCTGCTGGCTCCACGACATTGACCTCACATGCCCACCATTTGAGTTGCCGGTGAGAGGAGTTCAGGGATGCACCCCCGTCAATGCATAGGGCGTCAGTGGCCTTCTGGAACTCCTTCTCACCGGTTTCCTCTTCACCCCCTCCATCACTCTCATCATTGCAAGTTTCCCTCTCTCGACCCTTGGCAGGTTTTCCTTGGTTCCGGAAGGGTTTGCTAGGACGATTTGCTTCACCGCCTCGGCCCTTCACGCGAGTGGCATTCTGACATTTTTCCTTATCGCGCTTGTCATATTCTGCTCTCTGCCTTTTGACAAGCTGTTCAACCTGATGACACCCTTGAAGATCATGACCCTTGGTCCGATGAATCTTACAGTATGGCCCATCGCCTTTCCCAGCCTTCTCGGCAGCCGCAGCATCCCGGCAGTCAGTGCACACGACAGCTTCCTTGCCGGGGGCTTCTGCCCTGGCCTTCTTGCCGGTACTGAGCGTGCCTGATCCTTCGACAGTCATCACCGCCTTATCGTTGCACCTCTTGTTGCGCTTCTTGCTCTTCTTCTGACTGGTGGATTCACCGTCATCTTCCGAGTCGACGTTGATGCAATCCTCTTCTCCGGGGAGTTTCCTTCCCTCCTCAATCCGAGCACACTTGTCCACCAAGGTGTAAAGCTCCTTCACAGTCTTGGGAGACTGCACATTCATCTTGGAATGAATCTTGCGGTTGCGCACATTGGACTAGAAGGAAACTATCACAGCTGCTGGATGTATATTTGGGATGTTCCTGTGGACTCTGCTGAATCTCTACAAGTACATCCGGAGAGTCTCTCCTTCTTTCTACTGGAGGAGCCGCAAGTCATTGGACCGCCCTGATTCTTGATCGACGCCAGTGAAGGCGTGAATGAACTCATGGCACAGGTCAGCCCATCACGAAAAGGAGTTCTCCAGCACGTGCATCAGCCAAGACCTCACATTGGACTTGAGCGCCAAAGGGAAGTAGTTGGCGAACACCTTCTCTTCTCTTCCCCGGCAGCTTAAACCGCAATGGTGTAAATGCTCTGAAACTCCGCCGGGTTCAGCCTCCCATCATACTTCTCGAGTATCTCTGGCTTGAACATGCGGACGGACGGCTAACGAACTTGACATAGATCATGAGTAAAGGAAGGGCACCCAACCTCGAAAGGTAGGCACCGGCCAACCTCGAGCGCGGGCTCATCAATGTCAGGTCCACAGCACCCATTGGTCCGGCGGTGGTCGTCGCGGCATCGCTCGACGACGACACACGCGTCTCCCCTCCGCCTGTCCTCCGGTGCTCGTCATTGGTCCGGACATGCTCAAGGGTCAGAAGAGGCCATCGAGACGTCATCAGGCTCTTGGTTTTACTGCGCTCGCGCCGGTTGTGGCGGCAGGGACTGTACTGTGGGGGGGGTGGCCCCTTCCGTATGACCAACAGCGTGAGTCGTCGTTGTCGCTTGGGGAGGCCATGGCAGGCCAGCTCGCTGCGAGCCCCTAGCCTCGGCGAAGCCGAGCAGACTCTGGATAGTGGCACGCCACTCGTCCATCTGCTCGGCTACTGGCGAAAACCTCAGTAGCAGCTGGGCATAGGTGATGATGAAGTGGACCGCACCATCGCTCGGCTTCTAATGGTGCCAGTGGCGACAACACCACATTCTTGCCGTTGCGAGGCAGCCATTTGGATGGCATGGTGACGTGGTGAAGGCGCTTGAGGCCAGCGGCTCCATTGAGCGCAGCGACCTGGTCGACTCGCCCCAAGGGAGGTGCACGCGCTGCGGTCACTCCCGTGGTGGGGGCGGCCGGAGGGCGGCGATTCGCCCCGGACCAAGTGCCATCGCTGTGGTTGTGCCTGTCGGTGAGAGGAAGGGGCACGGATGGGATAACCCCTTCACCCGTACCTCGCGGAGCATGGCCATCGGGATGTTGCTGATGCTGCTCTTCTCCGGTGTCTCCTGCTCTGGCCACGGGGAGGTTGGGACGGCGCCACCTGCTCCGACCACATCACCAGCAGCGTTCCCATCCTGGTGCGCCTCCGCATCACCCGTAGCATTGGTGGATGCGGGCAGCGGAGCCTTTGAAGTGTACGGGTGAGCTGAAGCACCGCATTTCTTCTTGGTCGCCATGGTCGACGGCGCCGTCGAAGATGAAGATGGCGGTGAAGATGACGCGCTGCTCACGCTTTCAGGTTCACGCAAGTGATCCCCCTACACTACTAGGGAAAACACTAGTAGTAGCGCTTGATTTTAAGCTAGCAGTAGCGCTTGTGCAAGCGCTACCACTAAGGCACTACAGCTAACTAGTAGCAGTAGCGCTGGAAAGGGAGCACTACTACTATACCTAGTTAGCAGTAGCGCTTTTATTTGGCAAGCGCTACTGATAGTACTAAGTAGCAGTAGCGCTTCTTATGAAAAGCGTTGCTGCTCACTTTTCCTGTATTTTTAAAAATACAGCTTATTTTCGTTGTGGTTTTATATACATTACTTTCATCATATGATTTTTTCACCATGATTAGTTATTATATATAACAATGGGTGAAATGAACATGGAGTAGATTCAAGTGGAGGCAACATGTGGTGCATGTCGAAAGTACTGCTAATCCAAACTTGATCTAGTTTGGATTAGTAGTACTTTCGATGTGCACCACATGTTGCCTCCACTTGAATCTAATCCATGTTCATTTCACCTACTGATATATATAATAACTCATCATGCTCGTATAACAACTTAGCATCATGCATCATCGATCATACAACTTCTACTCGATACCACATCATCATCATATTCATCTAACCAATCCTATTTAGTTGTTCTTAGCACATGATCATGAGTATTAGCTAGGACCTACTACCTTCTCCTAGGTAAAATAGCATAAAAAAGATAGCCCCTGACTCTCCATTATGGAGAATGGAGATTATCCTGTCTCCAATTCCTACCTTTCGCACAATCTTTCTTCCAAGAACCTCCCTATGACTGACCATACATTTTTCCTTTCTTTGATTATCATGTCTTCACTGGTTTTAGAAATCCGATATGGACATGTGTAGGATCTAAAGTATGTCTAGAGGGGGGGTGATTATACTACTTGACCAAATAAAAATCTAGCCTTTTCCCAATTTTAGTTCTTGGCAGATTTTAGCTCTGTTAGCACAAGTCAAGCAATCTCCACACAATTCAAGCAAGCATGCAAAAGAGTATATGAGCAGCGGAAAGTAAAGCATGCAACTTGCAAGAATGTAAAGAGGAGGGTTTGGAGGATTCAAACGCAATTGGAGACACGGATGTTTTTGTCGTGGTTCTGATAGGTGGTGCTATCGTACATCCACGTTGATGGAGACTTCAACCCATGGAGGGTAACGGTTGCGCTAGTCCACGGAGGGCTCCACCCATGAAGGGTCCATGAAGAAGCAACCTTGTCTATTCCATCACGGCCGTCGCCCACGAAGGACTTGCCTCACTAGCGATAGATCTTCACAAATTAGGCGATCTCCTTGCCCTTACAAACTCCTTGGTTCAACTCCACAATCTTGTCGGAGGCTCCCAAGTGACACCTAGACAATCTAGGAGACACCACTCTCCAAGAAGTAACAAATGGTGTGTTGATGATGAACTCCTTGCTCTTGTGCTTCAAATGATAGTCTCCCCAACACTCAACTCTCTCTCACGGGATTTGGATTTGGTGGAAAGAAGATTTGAGTGGAAAGCAACTTGGGGAAGGCTAGAGATCAAGATTCATATGGTTGGAATGGAATATCTTGACCTCAACACAAGTGTAGGTGGTTCTCTCTCAGAAAATGTGTATTGGAAGTGTAGGTATGTTCTGATGGCTCTCTCCACGAATGAAGAGTGGGTGGAGGGGTATATATAGCCTCCACACAAAATCTAACCGTTACACACAATTTGCCAAACTCGGTGGGACCGAATGGTTAAACTCGGTCGGACCGATTCAGCAAACCTAGTGACCGTTAGGATTTTCGGTGGGACTGAGATGCAACTCGGTAGGACCGATATGGTTAGGGTTAGGGCATAACGTAATCTTGGTGTGACCGATTACACAAACTCGGTAGGACCGATTTTGGTAATAAGCTAACCAGAGAGTTGGTCAGGTAAACTCGGTGGGACCGATTCACTCATCTCGGTGAGACCGAAATGTTACAAAAGGGAAACGGAGAGTTACATTGCAATCTCGGTGGGACCGATTGCTCATCTCGGTAAGACCGAAACGTTACGAAGGGAAACAGAGAGATTACAATCCCATCTCGGTGAGACCGAGATCCCTATCGGTGAGACCGATTTGCCTAGGGTTTGTGGCAGTGGCTATGACATTTGAAACTCGGTGGCGCCGGATAGAAAGAATTGGTGGGGCCGAGTTTGACTTTTGGTTTAGGTCATATGTGGATGTGGGAAGGTAGTTGAGGATTTTGGAGCATATCACTAAGCATTTTGAGCAAGCAAGCCATTAAGCAACACCTCATCCCTCCTTGATAGTATTGGCTTTTCCTATAGACTCAATGTGATCTTGGATCACTAAAATATAAAATGTAGAGTCTTGAGCTTCAAGCTTGAGCCAAACTTTTTGTACTTAGAATTTTGAGGGATCCACTTTCCTCATCCATGCCATGCCATTCATTGAGCTTTTCCTGAAATACTAATCTTGGAATAATGTTAGCTCAATGAGCTATATGTTGTTAGGAATTACCAAAACCACCTAGGGATAGTTGCACTTTCAATCTCCCCCTTTTTGGTAATTGATGACAACATATAGATCAAAGCTTCGACAAATGATAATAAGAGTGAAAGATATTGTCGCTTTGAGAAGTATGTGAGAAGCAAGAGCTCCCCCTAAATTTGTGCATATCTTAAGATTTACTTTGGACTGCAAATGCACAATGAGTTAGGATCATGGGTTACTCTTCCATGTCACATACATCTTGGTGGAGCGCTCAAAATAATAAAGATTGAATACATGCACTCATCACCAAGCAAAGTGAATGATCATATAAGGATAAGTAAGATAATATCATCTAACAAGCATAAGTGTAGCTTATGATCAACCACATGATCATCAATGTCTCACAGATAATAGCATAGTATCTCAAGCAATCAAAAGACAAACAAAGTTCAACCATCAAAGCAAGAGAGAATAAAAAGCAACGCTCTCTCTCGAAGCCTATGATCTATACATGTTTCTCCCCCTTTGGCAACAAGTTACCAAAAAGTTCATAGAAAATGCATAGCACTAAAACGTCTCTCAAGCTTGGTCTTCAGGTGGTGGTGTCCGGAGAACTCCAAGAACGAAGGCTTCAGTCGAAGTAGATGGGGATGATGGAGTAGGTGCTGGAGCTGGTGGCACTGAAGCTGTAGCTGGTGCAGATGACGTGGCTCTGGTGTCTGGAACAGGCACTGCAGCAGACCTCTGAGCTCTAGGCACTCTGGCAAATGCATCAGTGGTTGTCTTGCCCTTCCTCTCCTGCATATCATCTTGAAGTTGCTCCACAACAGACTGAATCTCAGTTACCTTCACATCCAAGTCATAGAATTTTTGCTCCACGATTCTTTCCAAGCTCTCCTGGTTTTGAGTCAGGGTGGCCAGTCCCTTCTCAATCCTCAGAGTGGATGCAATCAGGTAGCCAAGCTGATCTTGCTTGCTCTTCAGGAGATACTGAGATGCTTCTTTAGTAGTTGGCATCCTTGCAGCTTTTTCTGTTTTTGCCTTCTCTCTCTTGGCTTGTGCTTGTACTGAGGATGGTTCATCTTCATCCATAACAACTTGGTTGTCCTCAAAGTCAGGATAGAGAACAAAGTGTTCCTTATCCAACAAATATTTTCCTATGCCCATCTTTGAGTTAATCAACTCCTAAATTTGTGGGGCATATCCACAACTTCTCTTTTGGTCTGCTGTTGTCCTCTTGATAGTCTCAACCATGAGGCTCATGACCTTGAATTTCTATGGCACATCAAATATGTGTAGCAAATTAATTGCATGCCCTCTGATCATGTTGTGGTCACCTGACTTGGGCAAAAGAGTATGCCTTAGGATCCAGTTGATCGTTGGCAGTCCTAGCCGAATAAAATGGACTGACCCAAACTTGAAAGTCTCAAGAGCTTTGTCTGGGATCTCCTTGTACATCTGTGACATAGAATTGTGATCCATCTTTTTCTTGGCATAAACATCCAAGTCATCTTCACTTTCCTTTGGGGCATTGATCAGATTGGCCCATTCCTCAATAGTTGATTGGTATCTCGTTCCTTCAGACATCCAAACTATTCTGCCATCTGGATAGAAATGTGCTGTGGAGTAGAATTGCATAATGAGCTCATCATTCCAGTTTGTGAGCTTCTGCCCAACAAAGTCTGCAACTCCACACGCACTGAAGCTGTCATACACTCCAGGATAGTGATCTTCATTCTCCTTCATGTAGGTCCAGTCGACCCACCTCATATCACACACTATAGGCTTCTTGTCCAACAAGATTGTCTCATAGAAGTCCTGTTGTTCCTTTGTGTGGAACCTGTAATCAACATCAGTCCTTCTCCTAGTGGCATATGGATCTGACTCTCTCCATAGCCTCAACCCTGAGTCTCTCCTGATCTTCATGTTCTCAGCCACAGGATGAGCATCATTGTGGTCTGGAATCTTGGGTTTGAGCTTTCTCAGGACTTGTCCTTCATCATCTTCATCAACAGCAACTTCAGGCACTGGGGCCTTGTTCTTCTCAGCAGCTGGTATACTCATGGTATTCCTCTTAGGTGCACTCTTGGGCTTGGAAGCTGCTTTGGGTGCTTCTTTGGGCTTTGATGTTGCAGCCCCTGACTTTATAGCATCACCCATCAGCTTTTGTGCCTTGGGTGCTGGTGCAGCAACCTATTCTTCCTCTTCCTCTTCAGAATCTCTCATGATTGAGGATCTCACTAGCACTCTAGAAGTGGTCTTTTTGATCCTCTCCTTCCTCTTCTTCCCTTCTGCAGCAGCCTCTTTGGGTTCAGATCCCAAAGGGACTTGAGTAGATGCTCTAGCCTTAGACATTGGAATTCTCTTTGCAGGAACCTTTTGCTTCATGCCTGGCTTGGTGGCAGTAGCAGGGCTATATTCCTTCTTAACCACTTTCTTCTTGGAAGTGGCCTCATCCTCAACTGCCACATAGTCTTCATCCTCAGATTCAGAGGTCTTCTTCTTTCTGGCCCTGGTGGCAGCTTTGGGTAAGTTGCTTGGGGTGCTCCTGCTACCATCATTTGAACTGCTAGAGGGACTAGTGCCCTCACTCAGGTGAACCTGCTCCTCTGATCTGTTCTGGCTGTCACTCTGATCAGACATATTGCAAACACTGACAACAGACCCTGTGAATAGATATAGATGAGATAGAGTGGATGAGCATCACAAAATGTAGAGGTTTTTGCAAAAGAATGAGTCAAAAACTTAGTTTTAGTTTTCCACAGAAAGCATTTCGGATCAACCGATTTGTAAACTCGGTGATACCGAAGCAGCTGTTGGAACCTAAACTAGTGAACTTGGTCAAACTGAGTCACAGTTCGGTGGCACCGAGACTGCTAGGGTTTCACAAAGTCCTAAACTCGGTCACACCGATTTGGAATTCTCGGTCAGACCGAAAATTACATGTGCAATGGCTTGAGCTGAATCGGTGGTACCGAGTTCCACAACTCGGTGGGTCCGAGATGGTTTCGGCGGAAACCTAACCCTAAATTTTCAATTCACGACTAAACTACAGAGTGTTTTGACTGGATAAGAGTGATCTCAATCGTGGCAAGATACATGGCGAACACAATGTGCTAGGAATCAGATAGGGATAGCACAGTGATCGAGTTCATACCCTAGTTCGGCGATGAACTCGCTACGGCGGCAACGGCGGGGATGATTCCCGTTGACGGCGGCGGAGACCAGCGGTAGGAGGCGGCTAGCGACGAGGAAGACGGTCCGGAGACCCTGGAGGCAAAGCGGGCTAAGCGCGGGTCGAGGAGATTCGGAAAGTTTTCCAAAATTTGACCTGTGGGTATATATAGCCCGACCCTGTCGGTGTGACCGAGTGGAACAACTCGGTGGCACCGAGATTCATAACTACAAACAGTTACTGAAACTTGGTGTGACCGAAAGGTTCAAATCGGTTGCACCGAGATTGAAAACCTAGATCGACTTAGTGATCTCGGTATGACCAAAATGGATGAATCGGTCAGACCAAAACGCACAAAGATGTTTTGGAAGTTTAAGTCTATGACGAATCGGGGACTCCGAGTGCTCCTCACACAGAGTGGTTCGAATCTGACTTGATCAAATTTTGTGATGTAGCATGAGTAGAGTTTGAGACAAGAAAAGCATACATAGCTAGAGAGGGTTCTTAGGCATTCTTGTCCATCCACTTGGCAAAAGAAAAGAAAACAAATCAATCAAAACAACAAGTGGATGTCCTCGAATGAGTAAAATATGCAATCAACATGCTCATACAATAAAATGGCAATTGAAATATGTGGCAAAGCATGCACAACCAATTCTAGCATCTATCAAACAATTTGCGATGACTAGGTCATCTATATATGACTATATTGACTTAGGAGTCAAATGAGAACATTTGATCATAGGTCATACTCATCGTTTAAGCACAAGTGGGGTTACCACTTTTACATAAAGCATTATTGTGTTCACACCATTAGAGTTGCTTTAGCTCAATTCTTAGAGTAAAGCTCCCCCTAGATGTGAGATCCCCCCTAAGAGGGATGAACTAACCTTGGGTTTTGTCGATGATGACTTCATGTAGATGTTGAAGATGTGGATGCTCAATGTTGATGTAGATCATTTGAAGCTATCCATTGGAGTGAGTTGCAATTTCAATACCTACACGGGTTAGTCCCACAAGGAACAAACAAGGATATTCATAGACATAAAGTGATGCACACACAAGATGATGTCTATGAAAGATTTTAGGTTACCTTGTCCCTTGTCATACCAACAAGAGGGTTTGTGACTCCTTGAACTAGTGCAAGATGTGGAAGTTGATTGCACTTGTTCTTGCCAATATGATAAGAGTGAAGTATGTTGGCAGAGTCACCCTCAAGAACTCTCTAGTTCTTCTTCTTCGGGATCCACACCATCTTGATGGGAATCCTCAGTGTTGTAGTTGTACTTGATGAAGTGGAACTTGAAGTAGTCTTGGGAACCCACTTGACCAAGGCCTTAGGAGCTTCTTCAAATGCATCAATTTCCTCTTGAAGCTTGTCCTTGCCTTTTTGCTTGTGGTCTTGTGGTGGAAGATCATCTTGAGCTTGTGTCCCTTTGAAAGAAGTAGGATCATACTTCTCTTGTTGAGGAACAAACTTCGTCTTGGGGTATTGATCTTCTTCCCACTCAACTCCATTGGCATTGAACTTTCATTCAAAACCAACACATTGATTCTTCCGGTGCCTTCCTTGGTTGCGTACAATTTCCTCGAATTGCTTACTTCCAGCAAGGCTCTTGTAAACACCTTTCTCTATAATTCCCTTCAATAAGCTATTTTCTTGCTCAAGTGTAACTTGGCTAAGAGAATCATTAGTGGAATCAAGAGAACTACTAGAAGCAACAATATTGGATTTAGCATGATTATTGTTACTACTAGAGGAAGAATCTTTCTTGTTCTTGTTACTAGACTTGACTTGAGGCATGTAAGTGGATAAGAGTAAAATCTTGGCAATGTAAGAAGAACTTTTCTTACGAAGATCATCATTGATTGCTTTTAAGAACTCATGCTCTTGCTCAAGGTTGGGCTTTTCAAAGCGTAATTTCTCATGAGTCCTTAAAAGTTCTCGATGATCTCCTAAGATAGTTTCATGAGCTAACTTAAGAGTGTTTAGTTCTTTAGTTAGAGACTCAATCTTCTCCTTATCATTGTCATTCGTTTTATCTTGATTAGCATGATTAATTGATGTTTCATCATAGTATTCATCACTAGAGTTATCAACAAGTAAATCATCATCACCTAACAAGTCATCTTCATCACTATTGAAATCAACATACTCGGGGTGTGATACCTTTGGGCCTTTAGCCATTAAGCATGTTCCAACTCCTTCATTTGGTGAGTCAAATATGTCGTAGGAGTTGGTTGTCACAAGTGCTAGACCGGCAACACCTTCATCTTGAGTATATTCGGAGTCAGAGTGATAGCTTCTCTCGGAGTGGTTGTCAGAGTCGGAGCCGGATACCCATTCACCAACATGAGCTTGATGTCTTAGTTTTGTGTAGCTCCTTGATGACTTGTCCTTTCTTTCCGAATCCTTGCTTCTCCGTGAGGGTCTTCGTTCATAACGATCATCTCTACTCCTTCTTTCTCTAGATGGTGATTCTTCTCTTCTACTTCTTCTCTTGGGAGAATCTTCTCTTCTCTTGTAGGGGGCCGTACACTCATTGGAATAGTGTCCGGGCCTTCCACAATTGTAGAAGTTTCGCTCTCGACTAGAAGATCTTTTGTCATTGTAGGACCTTGACTTGGAGCTTCTCTCTTTGCTTCTACTCTTGTAGAACTTGTTGAAGTTCTTCACCATTAAGCTCAATTCTTCATTGAAGGTTTGTTTCTCACTCGATGATGTGGGGGCTTCACATAAGGCTTTGTAAGCACCACTTGATTTGTTGTGAAGTTCCTCTTTATCCTTGAGTGACATCTCATGAGCAACAACTCTTCTGATGACTTCCGTTGGCTTGAGATCTTTGTAATTTGGCATCATTTGGATCAATGTGCACACGGTATCATATTTTCCATCCAAGGCTATTAGGATCTTCTTGATGATGAATCTATCGGTCATCTCTTCACTCCCTAAGCTGGCAATCTCATTTGTGATAAGAGCAAGCCTAGAGTACATTTCAGCAACACCTTCACCATCCTTCATTTTGAACTTGTCAAGTTGACTTTGAAGCACATCCAATTTGGATTCCTTGACGGAGTCGGTACCTTCGTGCATATCAATCAAAGTATCCCAAATTTCCTTTGCATTCTCAAGACGGATGATTTTGTTGAATTCTTTGGGGCACAATCCGTTGAAGAGGATATCACAAGCTTGAGCGTTGTATTGCAGCATTTTCAACTCTTCCGCGGTGGCTTCACGGTTCGGTTCTTTCCCGTCAAAGAATTCACCTTGCAAGCCAATACACACAATAGCCCAAACGGCGGGGTTATGTCCAAGAATATGCATTTTCATCTTATGCTTCCAACTAGCAAAATTAGTGCCATCAAAGTAAGGACCTCTACGGTGATAATTTCCCTCGCTAGATGCCATACTCTCCTAGGTTGTGAAACCAAGGCTATGACCGCCAAAAGCTATGGAAATCAAAGCAAATGGAGACCAAAGCTCTGATACCACTTGTAGGATTGAAAGTATGTCTAGAGGGGGGGTGATTATACTACTTGACCAAATAAAAATCTAGCCTTTTCCCAATTTTAGTTCTTGGCAAATTTTAGCTATCTTAGCACAAGTCAAGCAATCTCCACACAATTCAAGCAAGCATGCAAAAGAGTATATGAGCAGCGGAAAGTCAAGCATGCAACTTGCAAGAATGTAAAGAGGAGGGTTTGGAGGATTCAAACGCAATTGGAGACACGGAAGTTTTTGTCGTGGTTCCGATAGGTGGTGCTATCGTACATCCACGTTGATGGAGACTTCAACCCACGGAGGGTAACGGTTGCGCGAGTCCACGGAGGGCTCCACCCACGAAGGGTCCATGAAGAAGCAACCTTGTCTATTCCATCACGGCCGTCGCCCACGAAGGACTTGCCTCACGAAGTAGGCGATCTCCTTGCCCTTACAAACTCCTTGGTTCAACTCCACAATCTTGTCGGAGGCTCCCAAGTGACACCTAGCCAATCTAGGAGACACCACTCTCCAAGAAGTAACAAATGGTGTGTTGATGATGAACTCCTTGCTCTTGTGCTTCAAATGATAGTCTCCTCAACACTCAACTCTCTCTCACAGGATTTGGATTTGGTGGAAAGAAGATTTGAGTGGAAAGCAACTTGGGGAAGGCTAGAGATCAAGATTCATATGGTTGGAATGGAATATCTTGACCTCAACACAAGTGTAGGTGGTTCTCTCTCAGAAAATGTGTATTGGAAGTGTAGGTATGTTATGATGGCTCTCTCCACGAATGAAGAGTGGGCGGAGGGGTATATATAGCCTCCACACAAAATCTAACCGTTACATACAATTTGCCAAACTCGGTGGGACCGAATGGTTAAAATCGGTCGGACCGATTCAGCAAATCTAGTGACCGTTAGGATTTTCGGTGGGACTGAGATGCAACTCGGTAGGACCGATATGGTTAGGGTTAGGGCATAATGTAATCTCGGTGTGACCGATTACACAAACTCGGTAGGACCGATTTTGGTAATAAGCTAACCAGAGAGTTGGTCAGGTAAACTCGGTGGGACCGATTCGCTCATCTCGGTGAGACCGAAATGTTACAAAAGGGAAACAGAGAGTTTACATTGCAATCTCGATGGGACCGATCGCTCATCTCGGTAAGACCAAAACGTTACGAAGGGAAACAGAGAGATTATAATCCCATCTCGGTGAGACCAAGATCCCTATCAGTGAGACCGATTTGCCTAGGGTTTGTGGCAGTGGCTATGACATTTGAAACTCGGTGGCGCCGGATAGAAAGAATCGGTGGGGCCGAGTTTGACTTTTGGTTTAGGTCATATGTGGATGTGGGAAGGTAGTTGAGGATTTTGGAGCATATCACTAAGCATTTTGAGCAAGCAAGCCATTAAGCAACACCTCATCCCTCCTTGATAGTATTGGCTTTTCCTATAGACTCAATGTGATCTTGGATCACTAAAATATAAAATGTAGAGTCTTGAGCTTCAAGCTTGAGCCAAACTTGTTGTCCTTAGAATTTTGAGGGATCCACTTTCCTCATCCATGCCATGCCATTCATTGAGCTTTTCCTGAAATATTAATATTGGAATAATGTTAGCTCAATGAGCTATATGTTGTTAGGAATTACCAAAACCACCCAGGGATAGTTGCACTTTCAACATTTGTGACTCGTAGGATGACCTTTCTGTTTGTTCGAAACATCGAGGCGACCATTCTGATACATCAGATGAGGCACACAATCCGACGGGATTTTCTGTTGGAAAACATAGTAATAACTTCGTAGTTAGCAATGTACTTAAGTTTTAAAAGAATTTATGCAAAAGATGCACGGATGTCGTAATAGTAAAAAATCTTACCATGGCATCTCCATGGATGTTACCATGGTTCAACACGTGCACTAGTGGCACATATTCACCATAATGTGGAGGAGTTTGATAATAGATATTGTAATTCTCAAGATCAGTACAAATTGTGATCAATTGATTTTTCTCCTGATAAGTTAACTCGGAGCCATTGGGATAGTAGGTTCTGTCTACCATCTTCCGCACATTATTTGAAGAATGAAAATAAGCTGTCAATGGAAATAAGCTATCAACTATTTTGAAATAAACAATATAAATTTGTTAATAACTATGTTTGAGAAACTCACATAGCGGTAGAATTGGAAGCGTATCAACAAGGAACCAAATGTCCATATTGTCTTGGTCGATGTCAGGATCACCAAGATGCAAGGTGACAAGCATACCCTCATAAAAACCATACATCTTGCAAAGTGCTTCCCAATTTTTGCAGCCAAAATGGGTTACACTCTCAGAATTGTACAGACTTACTTCAAAATCCATATCATGATGGGTCCTTAGGCGAATTTTCTTTGTTTCAAAATTTTTATGGTCTTCAAGATCCATCCTCTCCAAGACATAGCATCTTGCATGGCATGGGATAAGCTACTCGAATTGTAAAAGATGAAAATTACACGTTGAAATAGTTAAAGTCATGCTTAATTACTAAAAAACACTTGTTGTTGTTGCGTACCGTTTCAACATCGAAGGTCGCCTGGAGCTTAATGCTGAAGCACCGATCTTCGTCCAAGTGAGGCATGTCGCACAAACCTCGGTCATCGTTGCACCAGCTGCACTCCCCAAGCAGACTTTTGTCGTCCAATGATGACATTTCCTACGTTCATAATTCAAAGATTAAACTTGTACAATTCAATATATGTACTACAAAAATTAAATTAGATCATTATTATTCATCACGTGTTTACTATCGGTCTATCAAGTCTTTTTCTTGAAAACTCTTAGCTCGCGTGGTGTATACATTCGACCGTTGGTGATGGTCGCTCCTCCTTTCGTTCTCGAGTGCATTACACCAAAATGTCTAGCACACGGGGACGAAGGAGAAGCGACCCCCACGACAACAGGCGAGATTTTTGTCCTCTCATATGTGGTGGAGACTCTCACTCGCTGATTCCTCTCTGACATTTGCGACCGTCGATGATGGTCGTTCCTCCTCCTTCCCCTAGTGCATAACAAAGGTCTAGCACCCGGAGAAGAAGGAGAAACGACCCCCACGACGATAGTCGGGCTTCTACGTCCTCTCTCATATATGGTGTATACACTCCCTCACTGATTTTTCGACCTTCGGTGATGGAGCCTCAATAGACTTAAAGTCAACCTGAAATGTTGTTTTATTATTTTTCTAGAAAATCCAGGCAACTCGATATTTCCTACATATTCTAGCACAAGTCGTGCCAGAATTCACGAAAAAATCAGGCATGACCTTTGCTAAAAAAGGACATATCGAGCGCCTGAAATTTTCCGGAACGGAAATTAATCAACCCTCCGGCAAAACATAGGCCACTATAGGAGGTGTAACCTGCAAACATGGTCGGCCACTTGGGCAAGCACATATCCTATTTGAGCAACACAAGATATACATGTTTATAGCTACATCGTATGAGCATTCAAACTTGATGGGGACGACAGAGGGGGTCGGTGACGGAGGGGGTCTCACCTCGAGGTCGGAGGGGGTCGGTGACAGGGATGACAACGGTGATGATGGAGGGGCTCCTTGATTTTTGCAAAAACAAAACCCTATAAGCTATCAACTAATCAAATGCATAAGCCTTGCATAGTGCTCTCCAATTTTAGCATTCAAAGTAGGAGTAGTTTTCCAATATGAGCATTCAATAAGCAAAACCAAATCATAAAATAAATTACTATTCAAATTAGCATGCATTCAATAAGCAAAACTAAATCATCTCTTTTGTCATTACATCGTCGAATATTATCACTAATACACCTCGAATAGTATCATACATATAACATCACTAATACAGCTAAAAACGTAGCGAACGACGGGTATCAGCGCGGGTTGGGGACACCCAAAGAGAAGGAACCATCACAGGATCATAGCTCCAGTGAGATCCCCGAAGAACCTGCCAGGTATTGGAGAACCTTCCCTCCAACGCAACCATGAAGAGACGGACATGCTCATCCTCCTCGCTCACACGGTGACGTACCACCTCCGCGGCGTCCTCAAGCCTCCGCACCATCACTGTCCCACGCGACCGCCACCAAAGAAGGTTCGAGTCAACGATGGGCTGGCTCCTCACCAAGCGGCGCCCCCCGGAAGGTAGCACCTCCCAGTACCAGCCTGGTGGAGCCCAGTCCCGAACATGGCCCCTCTGATCAAGCAGGCCTCCTCCGCCGAGTCGACGAAGAGGATGCGGGATAGGCATCATCGACGTCGATGCGGGGATAATTGGTTTAACTAAAAAATAAACTAGTTCTATTAATTTTCTTACTAAAAATAAACTAGTTTTATTAATTCAACTAGTTCAACTAAGCACTTACTATAAATAAAATAAACTAGTACTTACTAAAAATAAACTAGTTTAACTAGTTCTATTAATTTTCTAACTAATTCTATTAAACACTTACTAAAAACAGTAAAAAAAAACTATATTGAATTTTTCTATAAACTAAACACCACTGCCCTAAATTAACATCTACTTAATTAGTTACCTAACCTACTTCCCTAACTAAAAAACATATAATTAATAGTACCACAACTACCCTAACCAAATTAACATCTACTTAGTAACCAAACTAGTTAACCAAACATCTAAAAAATATCTAATTAACCTAGTTAGCAAACCAAATTAACCTAGCTACTTCACTTAGTTCAACTTAGTTATCCTAATGAAATAAATTTACCTAAGTTAATTAACCTAGAGGGAGGAGGGAGGAGGAGTACCTCACCGGTGGTGGAGGAGGCTGGCGCGGGACGGCTGGCGGGGGAGGAGGTCGACGCGGGGGAGGGTGGCCGGCGGGGGAGCAGAGCCGACGCGGGCGAGGGCGGCCGGCGACAGAGCTCCAGCGTGGGGAATGGCGGTGCGCGGGGGAGGGCGGCGGCGACGAGGGCGAAGAGGCGCGCGAGTGAGTGTGAGGGCCGGGGGTGAGAGAGAGGTCGAGCGCGGGCCGTTTGGTTGGATAAGGAGCCCGTAGTAGTAGCGCTTCATACATAAAAGCGCTACTACTATGCCTGGCCTGCCGACAACGGCCTGGCAATTCTAGTAGTAGCGTTTTTTATTAAAATAGCGCTACTGGTAAGTGCATAGTAGTAGCAGCGCTTTGTTATAAAAAGCGCTACTACTATGCTACTATCTATAAGCATTTTCCTAGTAGTGCTACCTGGCACGTCAAAGATGTCGCGGGAAACCACGGCCACCTATGGGACCAAAGGTCCCTTGCTAGTTCGGCGGGAGGATGGCAAATTGCACAAAGAGCAGAGGAGCGTGGAGCAGCACGACAGAGGTAACATGAGCAATTTTACCCAGGTTCGGGACGCTATGAGGCGTAAAACCCTACTCCTTGTTTGGTTGATTGATGGTGGAAAAATGATGGTGGTCGTAGCTCGTTTGCTCGGCAGGGTAGCCTCAGGGCTAAACGGCTACGTGCGTATGAAATATGAGGGGGTGGATTTGCTAATCCAGTGTCCAACCCTTTCTAAGGTTGCCTCAGGCCTCCTTTTATAGGTTAAGGGGTCACCATAGTGGCAAATCAGTCATTTTGCACTACTAAGATAGCAAACAGTGCTATCATACCTAACTCTACAGGCTGACAGAGCGCATTAAATGTGCCGCTCAACATCACATCGTCGTTGGCCCGGTAAGCCTTGTCGGGCCGTTTTGCCAGCTTCGCGCCTTCTCGCTTGACACGTCATAGGACGGGGGTCGTTTGTAGGTATTTCCTGTAGAAAGAGGCCGCCATGTGGCGAATGGCTGCCACTTAGTCACTTTGAGGCTTGACACCGCACTGATCAGCGACGTGCGTCGTGGTGAAGTGGTTTTAGTGAGGTCGTTGCGTCTCTGTGAGTCCCGACAGGCCCTGCCAGGGTGTCTTGGGGGTTTTCTTCTAGGTGTAGCCCCGTCCTTGCCGGGCTCGCCAACCCGGCAAGGGTGGCTTTTCTCCTAGTGGTTTCTTACTTCTCTGGCTTGTTCTTGGTCCTCTTGATCTCCGTGTTGGCCTTCTGAGAATCTTGATTTCTTGTACTTTGGCCTGCCCTTGGTGCTGTAAACTTGCTCCCGTGCATGTGCACAGTCTGGGAAACGGACCCAGGGTTTGTTGCACCGACATAAACAATTTGAGGAAATTGTACGCAAGCAAGGAAGGCACTGGAACAATCAAGGTGTTGGTTTTGAACGAAAGTTCAATGCCAGTGGACTTGACTGGGAAGAAGATCACCCGAAGACGAAGTTTGTTCCTCAACAAGGGAAGTACCCCACATCTTTCAAGGGAACAGAAGCTCAAGACGATCTTCCACCACAAGACCACAAGCTAAAAGGCAAGGACACGCTTCAAGAGGAGATTGACTCATTTGAAGAAGCTCCTAAGGCCATGGTAATTAAAGTGGGTTCCCAAGACTACGTCAAGCCCTACATCATCAAGTACGACTATGATGACCCACAAGTACAGGGGATCTATCATAGTCCTTTCGATAAGTAAGAGTGTCGAACCCAATGAGGAGCAGAAGGAAATGACAAGCGGTTTTCAGCAAGGTATTCTCTGCAAGCACTAAAATTATCGATAGCAGATAGTTGTGTGATAATATAATTCATAACGGGTAACAAGTAACAATTATAAGTAAGGTTCAGCTAGGTCGCCCAACCCTTTTATTAGCAAAGGACAAGCCTGGACAAACTCTTATAAAAAGCAAAGCGCTCCCAAGGAAAAAATGGGAATTGTTGTCAAATTAGTTATCATCATGCTCATATGATTCGTGTTCGTTACTTTGATAATTTGATATGTGGATGGACCGGTGCTTGGGTGTTGTCCTTACTTGGACAAGCCTCCCGCTTATGATTAACACCTCTCGCAAGCATCCACAACTATGAAAGAAGAATTAAGATAAATCTAACCATAGCATGAAACATGTGGATCCAAATCAGCCCCTTGCGAAGCAACACATAAACAAGGGTTCAAGCTTCTGTCACTCTAGCAACCCATCATCTACTTGTTACTTCCCAATGCCTTCCCCTAGGCCCAAATCATGGTTAAGTATCATGTAGTCAACGTTCACATAACACCACTAGAAGAAAGACAACATACATCTCATCAAAATATCGAACGAATACCAAATTCACATGATTACTTATAACAAGACTTCTCCCATGTCCTTAGGAACAAACGTAACAACTCACAAAGAAAATTCAAGTTTATAATCAGAGGGGTATTGAATATCATTAAGGATCTGAACATATGATCTTCCACCAAATAAACCAACTAACATCAACTATGATGAGTAATCATATAACACCCTCGATGCAACTATAGCTCCCACGTGTCGAGGCACGACTTAGAGACATAATCGCATTGAAGGCATATGTCGCAAGTTAGGCAATCTTCACAACATCCCATGTAATATGAACAACAAAGGGGAGATAACATAGTTGGCTTACACTCGCCACGTCAAACAAGTACATAAATAACATTACATCATCCAAACACTCATGGACCGACTACGGCGCCAAAATAAAAGAGAACCCAACATGCGACACGGTCCCAATCACCCCCAACTGGGCACCACTACTGATCATCGGGAAAGGAAACATAGTAAAGTTGAGAGTCTTCGTCGAACTCCCACTTGAGCTCATACGTGTCACCTGGAGCGGAATCATCAGGCCCTGCATCTGGTGTAATAGTAATCTGTGAGCCACAGGGACTCAGCTATCTCGCACCCTCGCGATCAAGACTATTTAAGCTTATAGGTAAGGCAAGGTAAAATATGAGTGGAGTTGCAGCAAGCGACTAGCAAGTATAGTGGCTAACTTATTCGCAAAGGAGAGCGAGAAGATGAGGCAAAGCGCGAGCGAGAAACTAGAGAGAAACCTACGCAAACATTACTCCAACACCGTGTCCACTTCCCGGACTCCGCCGAGAAGAGGCCATCACGGTAACACACTCGGTTGATTCATTTTAATTAATTAAGGTTCAAGTTATCTACAACCGGACATTAATAAATTCCCATCTGCCCATAACCGCGGGCACGGCTTTCGAAAGTTCAAATCCCTGCAGGGGAGTCCCAACTTAGCCCATGACAAGCTCTCACGGTCAACGAAGGAATAGACCTCCTCCCAAGACGTTCCGATCAGACTCGGTATCTCGGTAATTCAAGACACTTCGACAGGTTAAAACAAGACCAGCAATACCGCCCGAATGTGCCAACAAATCCCGATAGGACATGCACATATCTCTTTTTCAGGCCACACTCAGATGAGCCAGACGTCGGGTAGGCCAGCCCAGAGTTGCCCCTGGTAGCCCCGGACATCGCTCGGTTGGACCAACACTCAGAGGAGCACTGGCCCGGGGGGGGGTAAAATAAGATGACCCTTGAGTCTGCAGAACCCAAGGGAAAGAAAAGGCTAGGTGGCGAATGGTAAAACCAATGTTGGGCATTGCTGGAAAAGCTTTAATCAAGGCGAAATATCAAGGGGTTCCCATTATAACCCAACCATGTAAGGAACGCAAAATCCGGGAACATAACACCGATATGACGGAAACTAGGGCGACAAGAGTGGAACAAAACACTAGGCGAGAGGCCGAGCCTTCCACCCTTTACCAAGTATATAGATGTATTAAGATAACATGGCAATATAATGATATCCCAACAAGTAATAAAAGAAGATCCAACAAGGAACGACCTCCAAACTTCACCTGCAACTAGCAACGCTATAAGAGGGGCTGAGCAAAGCGGTAACATAGCCAATCAACGGTTTTCTAGGACAAGGTGGGTTAGAGGTTTGACATGGAAATTTGGGAGGCTTGCAAGCAAGTGGTAGGCATCGTAGCATTGGCATAGCAAAAGAGCGAGCAAAACTAGCATAGCAAAGATAGTAGTGATTTCGAGGGTATGATCATCTTGCCTGCCCAGTTGTCAGAGTTGACTGGATCCTCAAAAGCCAACTCAATGGGCTCCTCGTTAGCGAACTCGTCTCCCGGCTCTACCCAAACAAGACAAACAAGCAATAAGGATACAATCAACCACGTGCAAACTCAAACAACATGATGCAAAGATGATATGCTATGCGGGATGCGATGCGGGATGCGAAATGCAAAATATGACAGGAAATGCATGAACCTGGCCTCAACATGGAAATCCAAGTGTGCCACTGGAAAGATGAGATAAAATCGCTTGAAAACGATATAAAGAACGCTGGAATCGGAGTTACGGTTTGGAAATGGCAAGCGATTCAAAAATGACGCCGGTCTGCGATTTACAGCAAGTAGGCATCTAAATGCAATGAGACAAACATGCTACAGCACCCAAACATGACAACAAAATACATGGCAGAGATGCACACAAGATGCTTAACATAAGTCTAGCACTGAGCTACGGCCAAATCATTCATTAACAAGTTCAAACAAGCATGGCAAAAACGCATATGGTAAACAGATCTCAGACTTAGTGAAATTAACACTTGTCTGGAATTTCAGATCAGGTAGCCCTCTTTGGAGCAACAAAACTACATGCTACAGGACCTGAAAATGGCAAAGTAAAGCATGGCATGGAGCTACTCAAAGAGCTTAACAAAAGTCCCTTAGTGACCTTGAGCCAAAAGGGATCAGAAAATACAATTGCAAGCATGTGAACATAGCAAAAACATAATCAGTTTCAGACTTAGTGAAAAACTGACACATGCTGAAATATAACTCAAGTAGGCATGTTTACGAGCTCGATGCACTCACTACAGAGCAAGTCATGGCAAGACAAGCATACATCCATCAAGAAGGCACAAAATTCAAGCTAGACATAGCAAGAACAATAGCATAGCATGCACGGATCAACTACAACATCACCGGCAAAATTGCAAACAAGTTGACAATCTGCCCAGATTCACAAAGTAGCAAAAGTAGAGCTCGATTGACTCAAGCTAGGGTGCTCCATAATTATAAACAAAGACATGGATGGATAGAGTACTACAATATTAACAAAACTTCCTTACTGATCATCCTGAAAAGAGGCACGGATCACTAGAAAACAACAAGAACATATGGCATCATGAGATAAACAGCTCCAGGACTTAGTGAAATTACTAAGTCCCTGAAAACAGACTTAGCAAGTGCACCACTTTGCAAGCTTGCACAAGTCACCACACACATCCTAAAAATACATGGGTTGCACCTCTGGAAAGATGACAAAACCCTTAACAAAACACATGTAGAACTCACGGGCATATCATGCACACAATAATCATGGCAAAAATGACAAAAGTGCTAAACGGAGTAGCAGATCTGACAATTAACTCAAGTAGCCCTCTGCTAACAGCATTTCGGGCATCAAGATGAACTCTAATGAAAATGATGCAATAGAAAGAAATGATGTATTCTCTGAGGTGAACATTTTGATATGCTATATGAATGAATCGGAGTTACGGATGCAAAATTACGGAGCTACGAACATGTGCATATGGACTGAGAATTTCGGGACTTAGGAAAAATTCAACCTCCGGATTAGGGTTTTTTTCTAGATCTGGATCGGGCGCACGGATCGAGGATCGCCGGATCCTCACCGGAGCTCGTCGCCGGAGTAGGAGGGCCGGGCCGGTGGAGCTCACCGGAATAGTGGCGGCGGTGGCCGGCCGGCGCGGCGGGGCCGGACGAAGGTCGCGGCGAGGCCGGCGCGGAGGCGGCGGCGCGGCGGCTCGGGCGGTGGAGCGGCGGCTCGGGCGGTGGAGCGGCGGGCTCGCGGCGGCGGGGCGGCGCCGGCAAGAGGAGGCGGGCGGCGGCGGCCGGCTCGCGGGCGAGGAGGCGCGGGGCTTCGGGCCTCGGGGGCCGGCTGCGGGCTCCCGGGCCCGGTGGCGCGGCGAAGCGGTCCCGCGGGGCGCGGCCAACGGTGTGGCGACACGTGGCGGCGGGGGTGCTGGGCGGACACGTCCGGCGGCGAGATTTTTGTCCGGCGCGGCGCGGGGACGATTTCTAGGGTTTTGGAGGTAGGAGGAGATCCGAAAAATCGGAGGGGTGTTTAAATAGGCATAGAGGGAGCTAGGAGAGTCCAAATGAGGTGCGGTTTTCGGCCACGCAATCGTGATCGAACGCTCTAGAACATGGAGCAGAGTTAGGTGGGTTTTGGGCCAAATTGGAGGGGTGTTGGGCTGCAACACACACGAGGCCTTTTCGGTCCCTCGGTTAACCGTTGGAGTATCAAACGAAGTCCAAATGGTACGAAACTTGATGACACCACTCTAATGAAAATGATGCAATGGAAAGAAATGATGTATTCTATGAGATGAACATTTTGATATGCTAGATGCATGAATCGGAGCTACGGATGCAAAGTTACGGAGCTACGAACATGTGCATATGGACTGAGAATTTCGGGACTTAGGAAAAATTCAACCTCCGGATTAGGGTTTTTTTCCAGATCTGGATCGGGCACACGGATCGAGGATCGCCGGATCCTCACCGGAGCTCGTCGCCGGAGTAGGAGGGCCGGGCCGGTGGAGTTCACCGGAATTGTGGCGGCGGTGGCCGGCCGGCACGGCGGGGCGGCGAGGGCCGGCGAGGCGGCGCGGGCGGCGGCGCGCGGCCGGCGGCGGGCGGCGGCGGGCGGCGGCGGCGGGCGCGGCGCGGCGGCGGCGCGGAGGGAGGCTGGGCGGCGGGGTGGCTCGGCCCAGGCGGCGGAGGAGGAGGGCCCGCCCCGGGCCTGGCGGGCCGGCGGGAGGCGGTCGGCGGGGAACGCAACGCGTGGCACACGTGGCGGCGGGGGGCGGCCGGACACGTCGGCGGAGTTTTGTCCGGCGCGGCGCGGGGACGATTTCTAGGGTTTCGGAGGTGGAGGAGATCCGAATCGGGGGGGTGTTTAAATAGGCATAGAGGGAGCTAGGAGAGTCCAAATGAGGTGCGGTTTTCGGCCACGCGATCGTGATCGAACGCTCTAGAACATGGAGCAGAGTTAGGTGGGTTTTGGGCCAAATTGGAGGGGTGTTGGGCTGCAACACACACGAGGCCTTTTCGGTCCCTCGGTTAACCGTTGGAGTATCAAACGAAGTCCAAATGGTACGAAACTTGACAGGCGGTCTGCCGGTAGTAAACCAAGGCCGCTTGGCAAGTCTCGGTCCAATCCAGAAATGTTTAATCCCCACACACGAAAGAAAGCTAGAAATGACCACCGGAGGAGAACGGAGCGCCGGAATGCAAAACGGACAACGGGGAAAATGCTCGAATGCATGAGACGAACACGTATGCAAATGCAATGCACATGACGACATGATATGAGATGCATGAAAACGATAACAACACACAGAGAAAAAACCCGAACACGAGGAAATAAATATAACTTAACGCCGGAAACGGCAAGAGTTGGAGTACAAATAGGGAAAGTTATATCCGGGGTGTTACAACACTCCACCACTATGAAAGGATCTCGTCCCGAGATCTAGGACTGAAAGAACGCCGGGTACTCGGAGGTGATCCTCGCATTCCCAGGTAGCTTCACGGTCGGAATGGTGTGACCACTTGACTTTGAGAAATTTGATTGACTTGTTGCGAGTCTTGCGTTCAGTCTCTTCAAGAATAGCAACTGGGTGCTCACGATAAGAGATATCTTCTTGGAGCTCAATGTCCTCGAAGTTGACGGTGCGGTCAGGAGTCTTGAAGCACTTTCAAAGCTGAGAGACATGGAACACGTCATGAACATTTGCAAAGTTTGAAGGAAGCTCGAGTTGATAGGCGAGGTCGCCTCTCTTGCTGACAATCTTGAAAGGTCCCACGTATCTGGGGCAAGCTTCCCTTTGATACCGAAGCGACGAGTACCTTTCATAGAAGATACGCGAAGGTAAACATGATCTCCGATCTCGAAAGCCAAATCATGGTGCTTACTATCATAGTAGCTCTTCTGGCGGGATTGGGCTGCTTTGAGGTTATCACGAATGACTTTGCACATTTCTTCTGCCTCTGTGATTAAGTCATTACCCAAAAGCTGACGTTCACCGGTTTTAGACCAGCTGAGAGGGGTACGGCACTTCCTGCCATACAAAATTTCAAATGGGGCCTT
The DNA here is from genome assembly GCF_003073215.2 of Triticum urartu. Classification (NCBI taxonomy): domain Eukaryota; kingdom Viridiplantae; phylum Streptophyta; class Magnoliopsida; order Poales; family Poaceae; genus Triticum; species Triticum urartu. Next base: position 429,295,438 of record NC_053028.1, on the reverse strand, counting down.
ACCCGAACTTGCTTGAAAACTGTTGTTGTAGGAGAATTCAACATAAGGAAGACAATCCTCCCACTTCATGCCGAAGGAGATCACACAAGCCCTGAGCATATCTTCAAGAATCTGGTTGACACGCTCGACTTGACCGCTTGTTTGAGGATGGAAAGCTGTGCTGAAGCGGATGTTAGTGCCCATGGCCTTCTGAAAAGGATCCCAAAACTTCGAGGTAAAGATGCTGCCACGGTCTGAAGAGATCACTTGAGGAATACCGTGCAGAGAGACAATTCGAGAGGTATAGAGTTCCGCCAATTGAGCTGCAATGATCGATTCTTTGATAGGTAGAAAAATGAGCCACTTTGGTGAGTTTGTCGATGACAACGAATATAGCATCATTGCCACGCTTGGAATTTGGAAACCCAATCACGAAGTCCATTTCAAAGTGGTCAAACTTCCATTCTGGAATGGCAAGAGGTTGGAGGAGACCAACTGGCCTTTGGTGCTCTGTCTTCACTCTTCTGCAGACATCACATTCATTCACGAATTGAGCGATCTCGCGCTTCATTCGAGTCCACCAATAAGCTTGCTTAAGGTCCTGATACATCTTCGTGCTCCCAGGGTGGATGGAGAGGAGAGAATTGTGAGCCTCGTTCATGATCACTTCACGGAGGTCACCTTTGGGTACCACAATACGATCCTCGAAGAAAAGAGTGTCCTTGTCATCAAGGCGGTAGCACTTGTACTTGGGTTGACTCTTGGCAATCCCAATCTTCACCTTTTTCACCATAGCATCAAGTAGCTGGGCTTGGCGAATCTGGTCTTCTAAGGTAGGAGAGACTTGAAGGTTGGCGAGGAAACCTTGAGGAACAACTTGCAGATTAAGTTTGCAGAAAGCTTCACAAAGCTCGGGTTGATAAGGCTTAAGAATCAGACTGTTGCAGTAGGCCTTTCTGCTCAATGCGTCAGCAATCACATTGGCCTTGCCTGGAGTATACTCAATACTCGGATTATACTCTTGAATCATTTCGACCCATCGAGTTTGCCTGAGGTTGAGATTAGGCTGAGTGAAGATGTACTTGAGACTCTTGTGATCAGTGAAAATGTCCACTTTTCTTCCCAATAGAAGATGTCTCCAAGTCAAAAGAGCATGCACAACTGCCGCCAACTCGACATCATGAGTGGGGTAGTTCTTCTCATTAGGCTTCAACTGGCGAGAAGTATAAGCAACAACTTTCCTCTCTTGCATCAATACTGCGCCAAGACCTTGGAGAGAGGCATCACAAAAGACCTCATACGGCTTGGATTCATCCGGCGGAGTTAGAACTAGAGCAGTGATCAATTTCTCTTTCAAAGTGTTGAAAGCAATATCACACTCCGGAGACCAAACGTACTTGACGTGCTTCTGAAGAAGATTAGAGAGAGGCTTCGCGATCTTAGAAAAGTTTTTCAACGAATCTTCAGCAATAGCTTGCGAGACCGAGAAAGCTACGGAGCTGCTTCACATTCTGAGGAGGTTCCCAATTCACAATTGCAGACACCTTCTCAGGATTCATGGCAATGCCCTTGGCAGAGATGATATGACCAAGATAAAGAACCTCATCGAGCCAAAACTCACACTTGGAGAACTTGGCGTAGAACTGATGTTCCCTGAGCTTATCAAGAACCAAACGCAAGTGCTTGGCATGATCTTCCTTGTTCTTCGAGCAAACCAGAATGTCGTCGAGATAGACCAAAACGAAGTCATTGGTGTAGGCGTTGAAGATGAAATTCATCATGCGTGAGAACGTCGGAGGAGCGTTGGCGAGGCCAAAAGACATGACAGTGTATTCATATGAACCAAAGCTTGTTCTGAATGCTGTCTTGGGAAAATCTTCTTCACGAATGTGAATCTGGTGATAACCCATACGGAGATCAAGCTTGGAGAATACTTGGGCACCTTTGAGTTGTTCGAACAGCTCATTGATGTTGGGAAGTGGGTATTTGTTCTTGATGGTCTTCTTGTTCACTGGATGGTAATCAACACAAAGTCGGTCCGTTCCATCCTTCTTCTTCACAAAAAGAACACCACAACCCCACGGAGAAGAACTAGGCCGGATGAGACCCATTTTCTCTTGAATATCGAGTTGCTTCTTCAGCTCCTTCAACTCTTTAGGTCCGAGCTTGTAAGGACGTTTGCACACAGGTTCCGTGCCAGGCTCAAGATCAATAACGAATTCAACTGGCCGGTGCGGAGGCATTCCTGGGAGCTCTTCTGGAAAGACGTCTTGATATTCGCAAACGACTGGAATTTGAGAGATGGCATCCAATTCACCCTTCTTATTGAGAGAAAACAGACGGATAGTATCATCACGAGCGTCAAAAACAATTACATCCTCAGACGAATGAGTCAATTGAATCTGCCTGGCTGCACAATCAAGCTGAGCCTTGTGCTTAGAAAGCCAATCCATTCCGAGAATAAGATCAATATCCGAGCTACCAAGAACAACCGGAGAAGAGAGAAACTTGTAATCGCCCAATGTGATAGAAACATCTGGGACAATAGCGCTTGCATTCATGAATTTACCCGGAGAAACAACAGATAACTGTCTAGGCAAATCTTGCAAAGGCAACTCATGCTTAGAAACAAATGGCCTCGAGATGAAACAATGCGATGCACCCGTGTCAAAAAGAACTTCTGCAGGAATATCATTAACAGGAAGGTTACCCATGATGACATCTGATGAGTCCTCTGCCTGAGCTGCATTCATCAAATTGACCTTGGCAGACTTGGGGTTATGCTTGACCACAGCTGTACTTGCCGATCTGACAGGAGGAGGAGGAGGAGGAGGAGGAAGACGCCTCTGGTTGAAACACTTGTTGGCATAGTGACCCTTCTGTTGGCACTTGTTGCACGTGGCCTCTGAAAGCGGACGGTGGTACGGAGCACTCGATCTTGGAGCTTGAGACGAAGTCTTGTTCTGAAAGCCAGGGTTGGGTGGGTGGGAAGAACCACTGCCACCTTTGCTCTTCTGCTGATACGGCTGACGGAACGGAGGAGGAGGAAGCCAATACTTCTGCTACTTGGCCACTTGAGTAGAGGAAGAAGGAGCAACATCTCTGACTCGCTTCTTGGAAGCATCACACCTCAACTGAGCAGCCTCTTGCTTCAGTGCCATGTTGTAGAACTCATCGTACCTCAAGGGCTCAAAGAGAACAAGAGCTAGCTGAATATCTTCTCTAAGACCACCCCTGAACTGATATATCATGCTCTTCTCATCAGGCACGTCCTGCTTGGCAAAGTGGGCGAGCTTCTGAAACAACTTGTTGTAGTCATAGACAGACAAAGAGCCTTGCTTCAGATTGCGGAATTCCTCACGCTTGCTTTCAACCACGCTCTGGGGAATATGATGAGCTCGGAAATCTCGACGGAAATCATCCCAAGTGATAACACGTCCACCTCTGGAGTCCTTGTACTGCTGGAACCATTCTGCAGCTTGATCTTTGAGTTGGAAGGAAGCGAACTTAACAAAGTCCTCAGGCCTGACATTACTGCACTCGAAATGCTTGCACAGATCCACTAGCCAATCGTCAGCATCGGTTGCCTCAACACAATTGCTGAAAGTCTTTGGCCCGTTAGCAAGGAACTGGTTGAGTGTAGCAAAGTGACTCTGATTGCTGCCTTGATTCCCTTGGTTGCGATGAGGAGACTGGGAAGTAAAAAAGAATTCCTAATCTCTCCGATATATAATTCCTAAAAGACTCAAAACATTTTTCTAGACACAACTCGGCCGCTAAAAACGATCAAGCAATGGGGCTCCTAAGGTCGGGGAAGACTCTGATTACCAACATATAACACCCTCGATGCGACTATAGCTCCCACATGTCGAGGCACGACTTAGAGACATAATCGCATTGAAGGCATATGTCACAAGTTAGGCAATCTTCACAACATCCCATGTAATATGAACAACAAAGGGGAGATAACATAGTTGGCTTACACTCGCCACGTCAAACAAGTACATAAATAACATTACATCATCCAAACACTCATGGCCCGACTACGGCGCCAAAATAAAAGAGAACCCAACATGCGACACGGTCCCAATCACCCCCAACTGGGCACCACTACTGATCATCGGGAAAGGAAACATAGTAAAGTTGAGAGTCTTCGTCGAACTCCCACTTGAGCTCATACGTGTCACCTGGAGCGGAATCATCAGGCCCTGCATCTGGTGTAATAGTAATCTGTGAGCCACAGGGACTCAGCTATCTCGCACCCTCGCGATCAAGACTATTTAAGCTTATAGGTAAGGCAAGGTAAAATATGAGTGGAGTTGCAGCAAGCGACTAGCAAGTATAGTGGCTAACTTATTCGCAAAGGAGAGCGAGAAGATGAGGCAAAGCGCGAGCGAGAAACTAGAGAGAAACCTACGCAAACATTACTCCAACATCGTGTCCACTTCCCGGACTCCGCCGAGAAGAGGCCATCACGGTAACACACTCGGTTGATTCATTTTAATTAATTAAGGTTCAAGTTATCTACAACCGGACATTAATAAATTCCCATCTGCCCATAACCGCGGGCACGGCTTTCGAAAGTTCAAATCCCTGCAGGGGAGTCCCAACTTAGCCCATGACAAGCTCTCACGGTCAACGAAGGAATAGACCTCCTC